>NW_006408620.1:1054594-1072826 GCF_000296735.1 Chrysochloris asiatica
TAAATCTTTACGGGAGCAGAAAGCCTCATCTTTCTCCCGCGGAACAGCTGGTAATTTCGAACTGCTGACCTTGTGGTTCGCAGCCTGATTTGTAACCACTACGCTACCAGAGCTCTTTAGTAGTAGCAATGACTAGTTTTTGTAAGTAAATTGCAAGGTCGTTCTTCCATGCTGCCTCTAGGTAGACTCTAACCTCCATCTTTGGGTTAGCAGTTGAACAGATTCCTTTGCTTTTGTTGTTGTTAAATGCCATGGAGTCCGACTCTTAGCGACCCTGTATAAGGTTTCTACAGAGTGGCTGGTGAGTTTGAACCACCAACCTTGTAGTTCAAACCGACCTTGTGGTCCAGTGCTTTAATCAACAAGTGGTATCTTCTAAAAGACTAGTTGCAATATGAAACCTGAAATCACATCAACTGTCTTTTCCATTGCTGTATTCCTGCACTTGGAGTAGATTTACTATTTTTTTAACCTATGTATACTTTTGGAGCATCATGCATTGGTCATTTCATTGTTGCTCTCTGATAACTCACATGATCGGTACATTGCATTACACAATATACAAAATCTCTCATTTGCTCAAAGAGAAAAATACAAGTTTTCCAACATTGACATTTTTGCTTGAAATCTTGAATTTTATTATCATCAACAAATACTGCCAGTGGCTTAAAGTGACAGGCTCACTGAGTTCATTTTAAAGAAAATGTCTGCCAAATATCCAAGCTTGGATAACCATAATTTGCCTGTCAGTCTTCCTTTAAATAAATATGGTGTTTCATGAAAAGAAGTAGCTAGTTCAGCTGGCAACTCACATGGCTTTTCTTGAGACTCCACTGTCCTCTGGTTTATAGCGCAAGTACCTTATGTGCACTTCCTATTTAATTACCTAGAGAATTCAATGCCTTGTACTCAAAATTCAAGATTTCATAAAATGAGTATTTTCTTAGTACTTTATCAAGGATATATTAAAGTGAAACTAATATATATTTTTTTTCACTGAATAAGTGCTGGTGAGGAATGCAATAACAACAACAACAACAACACAACACGTATAGTTCTATGCCACTGCCTTGGTTTGTGCTACAAAGCTAGCAATTTTACCCACCACTGCTCTTGAATCATTAGTGTATATACCAACATAGTGAAAAAGGTAAATAACACCATATGATTACTCTGAAAATTGTTTTGACCTTGCAGAGCCTCTGACAGGATTTAAGGACCCCCACCCTGACATCAGGACGTTGCCATAAGTTGAGCTAAGAATCAGCATTAAGAACATAGGTTTTCAGATTTAAAAGACCTGGGCTTGAATCCTAGCTTGATAATTCAGTGTTATTGTTAGGTGCTGTTGAGTTGGTTCTGACTCATAGCTGTCTCTGTGCAACAGAACGAACCTGCCAGGTCCTATACCACCCTCACAATCATTGCTGTGTCTGAGTCCACATAATGGCCCTGAGAATTTGAGACAGTTTCTTTTCTAGTCTCCATTTGCTCATCAGTAAAATGGGTATAGAAGCCCTGTTGTCACAATGATTAAGTACTCAACTGCTAGTGGAGGATTAATGGTTCAAATCCACACAGTAGCTCTGTGGAAGAAACACCCAGTGATATGTTCCCTTAAATATTACAGTCTAAAAAACACTATGGGGCAGGTCTACTCTGCCCAGTGGGATTGAAATGACTCTAAATAAACTTGAGGGCACCTAACAACAACACCAACAAAATAGGTATAACACCTTACCAGGCTCTTGAGATGATTAAATGAGGTGATACATGCACACATTTAGTTTATTGTTATCTATCAGGTACAAAGGAAACCATAGTTTGTGCTCAACTACAAGCGTAGTGGTTACAAATCGGGCTGTGAACCGCAAGGTCAGCAGTTCGAAACTACCAGCTACTCTGCAAGAGAAAGATGAGGTTTTCTGTTTCCAAAAAGATTTACAGTCCTGGAAATCCTGCTCAGGGTTGCTATGGGTCGGAACCGACTCGAGGACACTTAACAAGAACAACAACTAACCTAAAGTTTGGAAGTTTGAATCCATGAGTGGTACCATGGAAGAAAGACACAATGATCGGTTTCTGTAATTATAACCAAGAAAACCCTGTCATGCAGTTGTATTCTGCAACACATGGGATCAGTATACCTTGGAATCCACTCAACACGCAGTGGGTTGAGTTTTTCATTTTAAGGGACCCTGGGTGCTGTAAGTGGTTAAGTACTCAGCTCTAACTAAAAGATTGGTAGTTTGAATCTACCTAGAGTCATCTCAGAAGAAAGGCCTAGAGGTCTCCTTCCAAAAGAACACAGCCGCTGGAAACCCTGGAGTACGATCCTATTCGACACACATGGACTTCTCATGAGTCCTAATTGACTTGATGTTTTCCCAATGCAGATAATCTGGGAGATACTCAAATTCCCTCAGGTTTTGATGGATCTTATCTAATAAGAAAAGAATCAGGACTCAGATTTGTCACCAAAGACAAATCTGATTCCCTAGTAGGGTCTCCATCAGTTAGATCATTAGTCTTCCTTGGGGCTTTTGAAGATTCTTTTGTTGTGGTTCAGTGCCATCAAGTCAGTAACAACCCATAGTGACCCTGTATAGAGTTTCCATGAAGCAGCTGGTGAGCTTGAACCGCCAACCTAGCAGTTCAAACCAAGCTTGCAGTCCAGTGCAAACCCACAGCGCCACACCAGGAGTCCTTTGAAAATTCTTATGGACTAATAAAGTAATGGGGGAGTGAGGTGGCTCTGTAGTATAAGCACTGGACTATAAACCTCAAGGTCAGTGGTTTGAGCCCACCAGACACTCCACAGGAGAAAGATTTATAGTCTTGGAAACATTTTACCTGGTTGCTATGAGTCAAAAGAGACTTGCCAGCTCTTAACCACAATAGAGTAATAGAGTCCCTGGGTGGTAAAATTGGCTAACATCCTCAGTTGCTAACTGAAATGTGGCAAGTTCGAGTTCACCCAGAAGCAACTTGGAAGAAAGATCTAGTGATCTACTTTTGAAACCCTAACTATTGTAAACTCTATGGAGCACAATTCTACTGGACACAAATGGGGGTGCTGGGGCTTACAGTAGTTTCAGTAGAAACCAGTACTTAGAGGAAAGTAATAGTATCTACACTCTGAAGGATTCCCTGGTTTTGGTGAAGCAATGAATATGAGCAGGTTTTATTCAATCTAATTCCTATAGGAAATTGATAATAACTAACACCAAACTGGTACTTATTATGTGTCAGCCAGGCACAGTGACCCTTGGTGGTGCTGTAGGTTAAGCATTAGGCTGCTAACCAGTAGGTTGGTGGGGAACCAGCCATTCTGAGGGAAAACATGAAGCTGTCTGTTCCCGTAAAGATTTAATCTTGGAATCCCTATAGCGTTGGAACCTACTGAATGATAGCAGGTTTGCTGTGCTTTGGGATATGTATGCCAGGCACCATTCTAAGTTCTACATATTAATTTAGTAAATACACAAGGAGGTACATATAATGATAATTCCCATTTTATAGATGAGAAAACAGAGTCAGAGAGGTCAAGAGGCTTGCCCAAAGCTTGTTACTGTCGTGGTATCACTGAGTCAGTTCTGAGTTATAGAGACATACAACAGAAAAAAAAAACACTGCCCAATCCTCAGAACGAAACAGTGCCATCCTCACAATTGTTGTTACATTTGAGACCATTGGTGCTACTACTGTGTCAACCCATCTTGTTGGAGGTCTTCCTCTTTGTCACCGACTCGCCACTTTTCCAAGCATGATGTCCTTCTCCAGGGATTGGTCCCTCCTGACATGTCTAAAATATGAGAGACAAAGTCTTGCCATTCTTTCTTCTAAGGAACATTCTGACTGTACTTCTTTCTAGGCACATTTGTTCTTCTGGCAGTCCATGACACTCTTGATAGTCTTCTCCAACACCAATTCTTCTACTGTCTTCCTTATTCATTGACCAACTATCACAGGCATATGAGGAGAATAAAAATAGCATGGCTTTGGTCAAGAACACCTTGGTTCTCAAAGTGGCATCTTTGCTCTTGAACACTTTCAAGTGGAGGTCTTTTGAAGCACATGTGTCTAAAACAATACATTGTTTAATTTCTTGACTACTGGTTCCATGAGTGTTGATTGTGGATCCAAGCAAAATGAAGTCTTTGACAACTTTGATCTTTTCTTTGTTTATTTTGATGTTATTTATTTGTCCAATTGTAAGGATTTTGATAGTCTTTACACTGAGGATACTATCCATACTGCAGGCTGTAATATTTGATTTTCATCAGTAAGTGTTTCAAATCTCCGCTTTGATCAAGCAAAGTTGTGTCATCTGTAGATCACAGGTTGTTAATGAGTCTTCCTCCAGTCCTGATGCCATGTCTTTCTTCATATAATTCACATTCTAGGATTATTTACAAATTAAATAAGTATGGTCTAAGCATACAATGCTGGTACACACTTTTCCTGATTTTGAATCATTCTGTACCCCCTTGTTCTGTTTGAATGACTGCCTCTTGGTCTATGTACAGTTTCCTCATGAACACAATCAAGTGTTCTGGAATACTTATTCTTCACAATGTTGTCTTAAATGGTTAAATGTCTTTGCATAGTCAAAGAAGCTCAAATAAGCATCTCTCTGGTATTCTCTACTTTCAACCAAGATCCATCTGGCATCTGCAATATCCCATGTTCCACATCTTTTTCTGAATCTGGCTTCAATTTCTGGCAGCTCCCTGCCAATGTACTAATACAATTGTTTTTTAACTATCTTCAGGAAAATTTTGCTTGCGTGTGACGTCAATGATACTGTTCAATGATTTCCACATTCTTTTGTGTCACCTTTCTTTGGAATGAGTACAAATATGATCTCTTCCAATCAATTGACCAAGTGGCTGTCTTCCAAATTTCTTGGCATAGATGAGTGAGTGCCTCCAGTTCCACATCGATTTATTGCAACATTTCACTTGGTATTCAGTTCCTTGAGGCTTTTCTTTAAAAAAAAAATTTTTTTTTTTTTTTGCCAATGTCTTCAGAACAACTTGGACTTCTTCCTTTAATACTGTTGATTCTTAATCATGTTTGTTATCTATTAAATGATTGATCATTGACCAATTCTTTTTGGTACAGTGACTCTGTTTATTCCTTCCGTCTTATTTTGATAATTCCTATGTTATTAAAGATTTTACCTATGTAGTTGTTGTTGTGATGTTCCGTCCAGTAGGTTCTGACTCATAGCGACCCCTTTATAGAGTTTCTAAGGAGCAGCTGGTGGGTTTGAACTACTCACCTTGGTGTTAGTAGTTCAGTGCTTATCCTACAGCACCACACTGGGACTCCATAGACTCCTTCAGTAGAGTAACCCTAGGCTTGAAATTTTTTTCAGTTCTTTCAGCTTGAGACATATTAAGCATGTTCTTCTTTTTCAGTTTTCTAACTCCAGGCTTTGCAAATTTCATTATAATTCTTCACTATGTCTTCCAGAGTTGCTCTTTGATATTTTCTGTTCAACTTTTTTACTCTGTCATTTTTTTTCTAGTCACCTTAGCTTCTCTTCATTCAATAGCAAGTTTCAGAGTCTTTTCTGATATCCATTTTGGCCTCTTTTTTCCCCCTATCTTTTGAATGAACGTTTGCTTTTCATATATGATGTTCTTGATGTCATCCCACACCTCTTCTGATCTTTGTTCATTAATGTTTAACGCATCAAATCTGTTGTTGAAATGGTCTCTAGATTCAGGTTTGATATATTCTGACTGGTGGATTTCATTTTAATTTTCTTCAACTTCAACCTGAACGTCCATATAAGCAATTGGTTCTACAGTCCATCCTGGACATGTTTTGGCTGATGATATTGAGCTTCTCCATCATCTCTGACCACAAATGTAGTCAATTTGATTCCTGTGTACTCCATGTGGTGAGCATCAGTTATGCTATTGAAAAGAGGTACTTAAAATGAATACATCTTGCAAAAGTCTATTGTATGATCTCTGGCATCATTTCTTTCACCAAGGCCATATTATCCAACTACCAATTCTTCCTCTTTGTGTCCAATTTTCTCATTCCAATCATTAATGTATCTTGATTACATGTTTGATCAATTTCAGATTGTAGAATTTAGTAGAATTCTTCAATTTCATTAGCACTGGCTTTAGTGGTAGATGCATATATTTGAATAGCGATATTAACATCTTATTTCTTATTGTTGTTGTTGTTGTTAAGTGCTGTTGAGTCGGTTCCAACCCATAGCAACCCTGTACAGGGTTTCTGAGGGTGCAAATCTTTACGGGAGTAGAAAGCCTCATCTTTCTCCCGCGGAGTGGCTGGTAGTTTCGAACCGCTGAGCTTACGGTTCGCAGCCTGATTCGTACTTGTAGGCATATGGATATTATCCTATCACAGATGTCATTTCATTTCAAGATAGGTCTTGAAATGTTCTTTTTGATGATGAATGCAACATGACTCTTCATTCTCTTCAGTTTGTCGATTGCATAGAAATCTACTGTCCAGTTGAAAATGGCCAGTACCAATCCATTTCGGCTCACAAATGCCTTGGATATCTATCTCTATGTGTTCGCTCTCATTTTTGACAACTTCCAACTTCCCTAGATTCATACTCTGTACATAACATGTTGTGATTATTAAGCCTATTTGCAACTGTTTCTTCTCATTTCTCTTTTCCTTTAAGCAAAAGAAGGTCCTGAAAGCTTTGCTCCATTTACTGAAGTCTCTATTCATTAAAATCAACTCTACTTTGAGGAAGCAGTTCTTCCCAATCATGTTTCTTTTCATTTTGCTTTGTGTCTCATCAGCAAATGAATCAGGTCCTTAAAACTTTATTCCATCCAGATCATAAAGGTCAACTCTACTTTGAAGAGGCAGCTCTTCCCCAGTCATACCTTGAGCGTCTTCCAATCTGAGGGGCTCATCTTCTGTCACTGTATCTGACAATGGTTCACTGCTACCAATAACATTTTTAGTGGCTAACCCTTCAGAAATGGACGGCCTCTCTTTCTAGTCTGTCTTTGTCTGGAAGCTCTACTGAAACCTGTCCACCATGGCTTCATAAGCAGTCTCTTTGTGAGCTCACCAAAGACAGGAACCTTGACTACCTTACTCCTATGGAATCTTTGGCACCTAGAACAGTGCCTGGCACACACTGGGTGTTCAATACATGTTGACATTTGCAATACTGATAGCATAGCTCCAACACCACAACAACACACAAGCAACTACAGTACAACAAACTGACAAATGAGTGGTGGTACCCAAAGCAACATTGTTAAAGGTGATGGAACTCGAACTGGAGCCCAAACAATGGCTCTAGAGTCTCCATAACTCTAGAGACTAAACTCTTTTATTCTTTTCTTTTTAAAAAAAGTTTTTATTGTGAATTGAGTGAAAGTTGACAGGGCAGATTATCAGTTTTACATTCAACTAATCATATACTTTGTCTCATTACAATGATTACAATCCCCTCCATGTACCATCAGTTAACAGTATTTCTCTCTATTCATTTTAGCTCTTTTTTAAAAAAAAAACAAAACACTCAGGTATATATAATAATTTAAACCACCAAAGAACATATTCTGCAAGTCTGCCTCCTGGCTGCCAGCTCTCAGTCCCTCTCTTTCCATGAATCTAGAGTCCTCTCTTCATGCCCTCATCTCTGCCTCCATCTCTGGTGTCGCTGCTTCTCTGGATAAGGTCTTACATTCTGCTTGTGTTCTTCTCCCTTGATGATCCTAGGGTCCTCTGTTTTTGGACTGTAAGATTAACTACTCCCCTGTTTTTGTTACAAAACTTCTACCTTTACAATTGTGACAGTCACAATTAGTCATGATAACAATTATTCACTATTGAATCATATGAATATTATCCCCATCTCTTTTCACCAGACCCATCTAGACAAGATGAAAACTATTCAGCGGGGACTTAGAGACTGAACTCTTGATATTACACTGTACTGAGGGAGGATAAAAATTGAGGATGGGGAGGCCAAGGGGGTGGCAGGAAGAGTCATGTTGTACCCAGAAGCATCCTTTTCCTATCTCAGAGCCTGTGTTTAAAAATTCTGATTTTTCTTAGAAATATCCTGTTAAAAAGACCCTTTGAGTTAATCAGAAATGCTAGGAAAAAAATGTAAAACTGCACCAAAAAGCCCATATGTGATGCAAAGAAATATACAATATGATATTGAACAGCTGGTTAACTGTGAAAAAGGAGATCCCACTTGGATATTTTTCTTTGAAGCAGAGATTGTGAGCAACCACAAAGGAAGAAACGCCATCCTAGAGAAAAACTGAGCTGACATTGAACAATATCTATATAATCATTGGTTTTCAAAATTCAGAATCTACCCTGGAGCCCAGGCACCGTATACTTTGTTATAGTTACAAAAAATAATACAAATGAAATGAATCTTGACAATGAAGAAGTAAAAATGTAACCAACAAAAGTGGCTAGATCAAAATGGAAACATCCTCATTTTGTAAAGTGGGAAGTTAAGCCATTTGATCCAAGGTGGATGGAAAAAGGAATAAAGATTTATGTTGTCATTTAACATTGGAAAGGAAATCAATATGAAGGTGGAGTGAGTTAGCTAAATCCTCACCAATCACAACAGGAAGTCAATAGAATATAAATCAAGAAATAGACGTATAAACACACTATGTAGAGATGTGGATGTAACAAGCAGAACTGAGTCAGAAATGCTCTATTGGGGAGGGGAAGGGATGAGCAATGGGCAGCTGCTGGTCATTACAAGTCCTTTTTTATTATCTGATTTTTAAAATAATGTACATTATTAAATGTCTTCATGAATTACAAGACAATTTTTTAAAAACCAACAAATTTTAAGGTACATTTGGACAAAGTTGAATTTGAAGAGAAAATAAACCATCTCTAATCTCTTTGACTTGATAGGGCTCCAAATTCTGAAAATGATATTTCTTAGATGTTGATCAAACTGAAAGCAGCAGTTATTTAAGGGGAGGAGGATGAGATTGCAATGAGAGAACAAGGAAAGCTCTGCCTTAGCTATTTTATTTTAGAATTTTATATTTAGAATGTGTTTTTTGTCTTGCTTTTTTATTTTAAGTGTTTTAATTAAATCATACAATAGGAAACATATGCCACTCAAAAGTACTTGACACAAATAAATTACCTAGGATTTTTTTTTTTTTTTTTTAAAGAAAGTTCAAAACTGAAATCAGAGATAAATGTGTCTTCGTGGATTTCTAGGGGTAGATTATTCACCTGTTCTCTTTCTTCTCTGCTTAAGGATAAAAGACCAGAGATCTGAATTCATTTCTGCTTTGAACCCCAGAATTTAGGAGAGGTCAGTTCTCCTTGGAATACCCTGCAAGAATCTCTTCCTGCATCCATCAAATAGGTTTTGAACACCTACTGCATACCAGGCATCCTGGAGACATATAGCCAGCCCTAAGGAAACTTTTGGTGAAAAACTCCCACCCTGATGCATCCAGGATCCTTCTCCCATGCTTCAGGAACATTCTGAATGCTTACTGATACATTTGTCCAGCATCTTCCCTATACAATTCTGAGCTCACTAAAGACAGGAACCTTGCCTGACTTATTACTATTGAGTCTTCAGCACCTAGGACAGGGTCTGGCACATACTGGGTGTAGCATAGATTTGTAGGGTGGGGAATCCAGGCTAGAGGTGCCCCACAATCACATCACTCTAAAGCTCATGCCAAGAAGATGTCGGCATGAGGTGGAGAAGAATAAACATCTCTAAGTTAGCAAGGGCTGCCACGGCTGCTGGGCAGAAACAATGACTCTAGAAGCTTTGTCAGATTCAGTGAACATTTGTAATTTTCACATGGCTGTCATTTGTTTTTCACCCTGTTTCCACATAGCAGAAAATAAAGCACGGAAGGCAAAAGGGACCATGAGCTTGTCTTTTGAGGAAGAAGGGAGACAATGCTGAAGAGATGATATTTCTCTTTTCCAAGTCTTAGAGCATTAGAGTTTAATAGTGAAATTTGCAAAGACCTGGAGTTAGAAAACCAAAAGGGAAGAACACACTCAGCATTTATTAAGCTGAAAGAACTGAAATATTTAATCCTGGAGTTGAAACTTTGAAAGATTCTAGGGACAACATTGAACAACACAGGAAGCACAAAAGAAGATGGAAGGAATATGCAGAGTCACTGTGCCCAAAATAATCGGTCAGTATACAGGCATTTCAGGAGGTAGCAAATGATTGAAGGAGGAAGTTCAAGCAATGTTAGAAAACTAGGAAACAGAGAGGGCAGGATCACAGGACAAAATGTTTCTTCCCTCAAGCAGCCAATAATACCATTGGCGAAAAGATTCAGATATGAAAAACCCAAGAACATATCATTCTTGGGCTCAGACTCCTCCAGTGGCTTGCAGTTAACTCAGAATCAGTCTTTACAATGTCCTGCACTGACTGGCACCAGGACCCTTGGCTGATCTCCTGTCCTCCTCACTCCCTCTCTCATGCCACTGGGTTCCTTACTCCTCAAACACCCCTGGCATATCCCCACCTCTGGGTCTTCGCAATTACTTTTCCTTCTGCGTGAAATGTTCTTCCTCTAGAGATCCACTCACTTGGTTCCTCACTTACTTAATATTTTGGATTAAATGTCACTAAAACCACCATCAGAACCACGTCACTCCCACTAGGCTGGCCAAGATATCAAAACAAAAGAGAAAATAGCAAATGTCGGCAAAGATATGAGGAAATTGGAATCTTTTTCTGTTGCTGGTGGGAAAGCAAAATCTACAACCACTGTGGAAAACAGTTTGGTGGCTCCCCCCAAAATTAAACATAGAACTACCATATGAAGGGTTCTTAAAGCAACCACACAAATTGACTCATGTATCAATGTTCATTTCAGCACTATTTACAACAGACAAAAGGTGGAAGCAACCTAAATGTCCATGCCATTAACAGATGGTTGGATAAACAAAATGTGGTACATACATCCACTGAAATACTATTCAGTCATAAAGAAAAATGAAGTCCTGATGCATACTACAGTATGGATGAGCCTTGAAACTATTATACTGAGTGAAATAAGTCAATCACAAAGAGACCAGTGCAGGTTTTTCTGTGTATGAACTGATAAGAATAGGCAATGGATAGAGATCAAAGTCTATTAGTGGTTACCAGGGGCAGAAGGAAGAGGGGGACCCATTGTTTTAGAAGCAATGAGTTTCTGTTTATGGTCATGGGAAATTTGACATCAATTAAAGGCTAATGCTTGCACAACTTAATTAATGCAATTGATATCACTAAGTTGTGTACCTGAACAATGTATGTTGTTGTTGTTGTTAAGTTGTTAAGTTGAGTCGGTTCCAATTCATAGTGATCTTGTATAGGGTTTCTAAGGATCATCTGGTGAGCTTGAACTGCCAACCTTGTGGTTCAAACTGACCTTGAAATTCAGCCCATTAACCCTCAGCACCACACCAGGACTCTTAACAATGTATTGTTGTTGTTGTTGTTAGGTGCCATCAAGTTGGAACCGACCCATAGCGACCTTATGAACAGCAGAACGAAACACTGCCCGATCCTGGGCCAACCTCACTACTGTTGCCTTGCTTGATTTCATCGAAGCTGCCACTTGGCCAATCCATTTCATTGGGAGGTCTTCCTTTTTTCCTCTGACCCTCCATCTTACCAAACATGATATCCTTCTCCAGTGACTGCTCCCTCCTGACAATATGTCTGAAGTATGAGAGACGAAGTTTGGCCATCTTGGCCTCCAAGGAGCACTCTGGCTGTACTTCTTCCAAAACAGATCTATTGGTTCTTTCGGCAGCCCATGGCACTTTCAATATTCTCCTCCAACACCATAACTCAAATGCATCAATTCTTCTACGGTCTTCATTAATTCACTGTTCAGCTTTCGCATGCATATGAGGTTACTGAAAATACTATGGCTTGGGTCAGGCACACCTTAGTCCTGAAGCTGACATCTTTGATCCTCAACACCTTAAAAAAGAATGTATAGTATATGCTTAAAAAAGAAAAAGTCACCTTCTTGGGGAAATCTACTGCTAAAGATTGAATTGTATCTCCCAAAAGGATGTGTTGGAATTCTAACTCCTATACCTGTGGATGTAATTTTGTTTAGCAGTATGGTTTTCTTTGCTATATTGCTGTGTGCCCTTAGTTGAGTCCAACATACAATGACCCTCTAGGACATAGTAAAACTTCTCCATAGGATTTCCTCAGCACACGTCTGAACAGGAGTAGATCACCATTTTCTCGCTCAGAGTAGCTGATGGGTTCGAAACACTGATGTTTCAGTTGACAATCAAGTGTTTAACCACTGCACCATCACATCAGTCTAAGGTGTATCCTAAACCTATCTACTGCTAAATTGTAAGGAACAACAAAGATATAGCGGAAAGACAGGTGCTATCTGATGACAACAGAGATAGATTAATCTAGAAACCCAGGAAGTCCACGGATTGCTAACTACTGGAATCTAAAATAGATAAGGACCCCCTACCCCAGAACCACAAGGAGCTCTAGTAGCATAGTGGTTATGAATCAGGCTGCTAACCTCAGGGTCAGCAGTTCGAAACTACCAGCTGTTCTGTGGGAGAAAGATGAGGCTTTCTGCTCCCATAAAGATTTACAGCCTCAGAAACCCTGTACAGGGTCGCTATGAGTCGGAACTGACTCCACAGCACATAACAACAACAACAACCCCAGAACCACAACTTGAATTCAGCTCCTATCCTCCTAAACTGTGAGAAACTAAATTTCTGTCCTTTAACGCCGCCCATTGTGGTATTTCTATTACAGTAGCTCTAGGAAACCAAGGCACCAACTGTGACCACACAGTCCATCATTTTTTTGCATATCTTTCCCACTTGCTAGGAGTTTGGAACAAGTCTGTAGCACTGGACTAGAATTTTCCATTTCCTTAGCCAAAGAGATGCCATTGCAGGTAAGCCCCAGAGACTCTAACCAAAAAATCATCTTGAGGGAGGGGTGACACAGACTTGTTTTTCCTTGGTGTGACCTTATCTGTTAGAATACAGCCTCCACCATCTCCCCACTGCTCTGGGCTGAAGCTGCTACTCAGAGCAGAGTGAAAATAGCAATTATTATGCCGTGTAAGTAGATCTTTGCCTCAGATTAACATCATTGCCTCTTGATTTGATTTTTTATTTTCCTCAAAACACCTAGAGCATTCTGATTGCATACCAGATTCACCTTTGGTGAAAAGTAATATTTTGAAAAATCATGACTTACTTGGCAATATATATTTTAAGGCATTTTAAGCTGATAAACAACTAATTGGTTCTTCTGTCTTGTAAATTGAGAAGGGTCAAAAAGATTTTTTCTCCCCTAAATTTGCATCTAAATTAACAACTTTACAGCAAAACCAATTTCCATAGATAATCTTGTAATAGACCAGGTGACAGGAGACACCTCAACAGTTAACTTCCGAGTTTTTCAATCATTTTAATTCAACAAGTAAGTATCACTGCATTCCAGAGAAGCTACACATGATGTGAATGAGCACATATTGCAGTAGAAACATGCAGGGAATCCTGGGAGCACAATGCTTCAACACTTTGCTGCTAACCGAAAGTCTGCAGGTTCAAATCCACCAGCCACTTCACGGGAGAAAAATGCAGCAATCTATTTCCATAAAGATTTAAAGTCTTGGCGACACTATGGGATAGTTCTAACCTGTCCTATAATTACCACTATGAATCAGAATCAATTCTACAGCAATGGGCTGACATTGTAATCAGCATGTTGGTGATCAAATAAAAGTAGAATCTTTGTTGTTATTGTTAAGTGTCGGTTCTGACTCAAAGCGACCCTATGTAGGGTTTCTAAGGAGTGGCTGGTGTTTTTGAACCACCAACCTTGTGGTCCAACACCAGGACCCCAGTAGAGAATCTTAGGCACAAAGAATGGAAACAGTTTCTGCTGGATGTCTGCATGATATGCCCATATAACATGCACTTTCATTTTTATTTCTCCAAGTTTGAACCCAGAGTATTGAGGGAATTTTAAAGTCAGAGTATCAAACTACTTGGGATGCGTTTGAGGGAAAAAATGGAAAATAACTGATGGACAAATAACATTTAGATTTTTAAGACTGTAACGTCAGATTCCCTCAAACTATAGGTGCTGAATTACAAAATATTGTGGTTAGGATCCTAGAATATGTTATTTAAAAGGTGCAAAAACAAAAACAAAAACACAAGCAAACCCCAGGACAGTGCTCTTTAGAGATTCATATGGGTTCATCAGGAGAAGCTCAAGGTAATTGAATTACTTTCCTCCAGCAGAAAATTCAATATTTATTGAGCATCTACTATGTGCCAGGCTCTGGTTCTAGTTGGTTGTTCAGGGACCTGTGGCAGATAAAAAGTATTTGGATGGCAACAAGCTATTTGATAATGTTTCTGACAACACTCTCAATAAATGCTGGATTGTTGTTGTTGTTGTTAAGTGCTGTCGAGTTGACTCCAACCCATAGTGACCCTGTATAGGGTATATAAGGAACAGCTGTTGAGCTTGAACCGCTAACCTTGCAGTTCAAATGGCTTTGCAGTCTGGCGCATTAACCCACAGTGTCATACCAGGACTCCAAATGGTGGATAGAAAGTGTCAATTCTTGCCTGCCTCAGTCTCTTCCCTGCTGCCAATTTCTGGCCTAACTCTTCTTAAACTTGAGGTTTATAAGAACTCAGCCTAGTTTATGGCATGTCCTGCAGGTGTTTGATGCTCTTCAAAGATAATTTTGGCCCTCTGCTTGACACCTGAGAATCAGACTGCAGATACCCTATGTGACAGAGTTATGTAAGCCAGAATCCAGAGAAAGATGTCTTTGCCTTCAGCCGGCCACAGTGTCTGATGCTCTTGGAAGTCAAATGAAATGCCCAAATTTACTCCTCAGGAAGAAAGACATGCATAAACCTAATGACATTTCCAAAATTGGAAACCCTTCAGCTCCAACATAGAAGTTTCTAGACTCTTGGAAAGTTTGCACCCTCTTGAATAGTTGGCTCACAGACTTCTTGGTAAAGAAACTCTGTTCTTCTCACTCTGGGATGATTTGCGGTGGTGTCTTTTTTGCCTTTTGTTACACCTGATTTCCCAGAAGTTGGGTAATTAGTATCCCAGTGCTAAATCATGCTGGATCTACCATTTCTCTTCCTTGACCTTTCCTGCTAGGTTTGGAATGAGAATTTGTAAAGGTAGGGTTGAGTTTTTTCTACCACATTTCCAGTCACTGAATGGCATGGAGATAGTGCTGCTGGATCCTAAGCCCTTCTTGGCTGGGATTTAGCCAGCAGGTCCAAGTTCTGAAAAGGCTGTGCAGTATGGTGGTTAGAATTAGGCTTCTGATCCAAGTGCTAGCTCGGTACCACCTTGTGGTGTGGTCTTGTGCAAGCTACTCACTTCTTTGAGCCTCAGTCTTTTTGACAGCAAAGTTCAACTGTTGGTAGTAAACAGGACAACTATGAGAAGAAGATGACTCTGTTTATACAAAGGGCTGGACCAAGTGCTCAGCATACAGTTAATAAAAGGTGGTCCATGGTACCAGCCTGGAGTGGCTAAAAGAACAGATGATACTTTGTGAAAGAAAGATCAGCAGGAAAAACCAAAAACAATAATGGCAGTCTGATTGACTACTACAAGAATAAGAAAGTTGTTTGCCTGGAAGCCATCAAGGCAAGTGATCGGGTCCCCTCAGAGCAAACCCCCTTCCAAGACTAAGACACAAGGGGAATACATGAGTAAGCATGTGGTCTGGCTGGTGACCACATTGGTCACCAATAAGAAGAGGAGGGGAATAAACAGCAATGAAGTTGGGAGTTAAGTCCAACCACATTCAATAGACTCCTGTGAACCTGGGTGGACATCTGGTTGGCCAGCAGTATAGCAAGACCCGGGGACTCCTGGGCCCAGAGGCAGTGACATGGCCACAGAGGACTAGAGAGGAGAGTGAAGCGTCCAACTGATATGAAGTGAGGGGAGATGCACAAGAACACCCATACTCTCAGATAGTACCCACATGACATGGCTTCAATGGCTGGATGATCAGAACTCGATGAGAAGAAGAAAGAGGGGGAAGAAAAAAAGAGTAACCTGCTACAATTTGATGAACTTTACCTATACTTATGGATGTAGTAACTCAAAAAAGGGAACAAATCTTTACAGCGAGGATCACTCCCATCCCCTCGGTACACAGGGTTGACAGGGATGGGCAACTTAGACACTGGCTACCCAAAATGGGGGCGGGAGTGGTGGTGCGGGGAGGGCTACAAAGGCAGGAATTGACTGGCTTACAAGCTTTCAAATGAGAGCCTAGTTCTAGATGGGGCCTGGGAAGGTAGAATCTCCACTGAATGGTTTCCAATTTGTTAGGATGGAGCTAATGAAAGGAAATGGGGATAAGACTCTTGTGGTACAATAGTGAATAATTGCTATCAGGACTGACTGTGAGGGTCAGAAATGTAAAGGTAGATATTTTGTAACAAAAGGAGGGGAGTGACTAATTTTGCAGTCCAGGAGTCCCTGGGACCATTAAGGGAGAAGAGTGGAGAGCAGGACCCTACCCAGAGAAGCAGTGATGCCAGAAATGAAGGTAGAGACAATGACGTGGACAGATGGAGCAGCTGGGGACACTGGCCTCTAGCAGGGAGAGGGGTTGTGTGCTGATGGCCGGGGGTCGGGGTGGGGTGGGCCTGTGGGGTGTACCCTTTGATTGTTTGATGACGCATGGAGGGGATTGTAATCACTGCAATGAAACAAAATACGATAGGATAAATGTAAAACTGATGTTCTCCCATGTAAACCCACATAATTCACAATAAAAACTTAAAACACAAAAGGTGGTCCATGGTAGAGGTAAGAAGCGTGGCGTTTGGGATTTGGGTTTGAATCCTGGCTTTGTCTTTTACTAAATGTGTACCTCTCTGGATCTTCGTACCTTCATTTATAAAGTAGGTATGGTAGTTAACTCAGCCTCCTGGAGAAAGTCATGAGGTTTAAATAATATTTGTAAAACAATTACTAAAATTTTAAAGAAGTGCTCTGGAACATAGTGTGTGCTTGTTTAATAAATAAGTAAATGTTCAGAAGACAGCCCAGAAATGAGTTTTTAAATCTAGAGTCCTGGTGGGCATGATAATCACTGGACTGCTAAACACAAGGTTGGTGGTTCAAACCCACCAGTCACTCCTCAGAAACCCTCTACAGGGTAGCTATGAGTCAGAACCGACTCAACAGTACTTAACAACAACAACCACACACAGAGTAAGTGTTCACTAGATATTTTCTATTTTTTACCATTTTTTAGAATATACTTTTTGTTATTTTTACTATTTTCTTGGAATCTCTGGGATTCTCAAATCTCTTTCTCTCCCTCTACAGTTTCTTTGGAAGCAGTAACAGCCAGTATTCATATCAGCATCATACTTGCTTGTTTGATGATCCCAGGAAGAGGCCAGGCTTAACCCTGAATGTGGAGGCCCTCAGGCAATCTCAGGAAGTTGGCTACTAGAGAGCCTTGGGCCTTGCAGGGAGCTCTTCAAGGCAGGAGAGTTTCTTATACTAGACTTTGCTGCACTTCATCTGCATGATTTGAAGCAAGCCTCAGTAGACTTTTAAAATGTTACTCAAATATTGAATTCTCCTTCTACTTCATCTCTGCTTTTTCTCAACTTCCACTGAATCCTACAAGCTGGGCTGTAAACTACAGGTCAGTAGTTTGAATCTATGAGTCATTCCATGTGAGAAAGAGAATTTCTCAAAGATTTGTTGTTGCTGTTGTTAAGTGCCTTCGAGTTGGTTCATACTCAGGACAACCCTGTATAGGGTTTCTGAGGAGTGGCTGGTAAGTTTGAACCACTGACCTTGCAATTCTAACTAACCTTGCTGTCCAGTGCATTATCCCACATCGCCACACCAGGACTCCCATAAAGACTTACAGCCTTGGAAACCCTATAAAGTGTCACTATGAGTCAGAACTGACTCGGTGGCACACAATCACCACTATTTCTGCTCCTTGCTCCATAAATATTAATGTTATTTAGGGTTCTTGTCATTTTCCTTCTTTGTATTTATTGGTTTTCTCTGGCATTTCTCATGTGCGTTTATATCTTCGATTACCACCTATGTTTGAATGTTCTTAAATGTCAGTGCCAAGGACTGCCAAAAGAACCAACAGATCTGTTTTGGAAGAGGTGCAGC
>NW_006408620.1:1075486-1080369 GCF_000296735.1 Chrysochloris asiatica
TATGTGAAAGCTGGACAGTGAATAAGGAAGACTGTAGAAGAATGGATGCATTTGAGTTATGGTGTTGGAGGAGAATATTGAAAATACCATGGGCTGCCAAAAGAACTAACAGATCTGCGTTGGAAGAAGTGCAGCCAAAGTGCTCCTTGGAGGCCAAGATGACCAAACTTCATCTCTCATACTTCAGACATATTGTCATGAAGGACCAGTCACTGGAGAAGGATATGTTTGGTAAAGTGGCGAGTCAGAGAAAAATAGAAAGACCCCCAGTGAGATAGATTGGCAAAGTGGTAGCATCAATGGGCTCAAGCATGGCAACAATTGTGAGGTTGGCCCAGTACTGGGCAGTGTTTCGTTCTGTTGTACATAGGGTCACTATGAGTTGGTACCAACTCAATGACACCTAGGAACAACAAGGGATTAATGGAATACTAATTAAGATGTTTCAACAAACAAATGTAACACTGGAAACACTCACTGATCTATGCCAAGAAATTTGGGAGAGAGCTACCTGGCAAATCAACTGAAAGAGATCCATATTTGTGCCCACACCAAAGAAAAGTGATCCAACAGAACGTAGAAATTATTGAGCAACATCACTAATATTACACACAAATAAAATTTTGCTGAAGGTAATTCAAAACAGGTACAACAGTACATTGACAGAGAACTGCTAGAAATTCAAGTAGGATTCAGAAAAGGATATGGAACTAGGAATATCTTTGCTAATATGAAATGAATCTTGGCTGAAAACAGAGAATATCAGAAAGATATTTACCTGTATTTGAGACTATGCAGAGACATTTGACTGTGTGGATCATAACAAATTAGTGATAACATTGTGAAATTTGAGAATTCTAGAATTCTTAATTGATCTCGTGCTGAACATGCATATAGACCAAGAAGCAGTGAACTAATCTAGGAGATACTGCCTGTTGAAAATAAGGAAAGGCGTGCATCAGGGTTGTATCTTTCACCATACTTGTGAAATCTGCAGACTGAGCAAATACTCTGAGAAACTGGACTATAGTAAGAGGAACGCAGCATCAGGATTGGAGGAAGACTCATTAACAGTCTGAGATATGCAGATGACACAAAATTGCTGAAAGTGAACAGGACTTGAAGCACTTACTTATGAAGATAAAAGACTACAACCGTCTACGTGGCTTATATATCAACATAAAGAAAACCCAAATCCTCACAACTGGACCAATAAACAACATCACGATAAACTGAGAAAAGATAGAAGTTGTCAAAGGTTTCATTTTACTTGGATCCACAATCAACGCCCAATTTGGAAATCAATCTGCTGTAAAATACCTCTTTGAAGTGTTAAAAATCAAAGATGTCACTTTGAGGACTAAAGTGTGCCTTTTTTTTTTCTCTCCCAATTGCCTCATATGCATGGGGAAACTGGGCAATAAATAAGGAAGATCAAGAAGAATTGATGCATTTGAATTATGGTCTTGGCCAAGACTGTTAAATAAAGCATGGATTGTCAGAAGAACCAAACAATCTAGGTTTGAAGAATTACAGCCAGAATGTTTCTTAGAAGTGAAGCTAGACTTCATCTCATGTACTTTGGACATACTAACAGGAGGGACCAGTCTCTGGAGAAGGACATCACACTTGGTAAAATAGAGCGTCAGCAAACAAAAGAGGAAGATGCTCAATGAAATGGATTGACACATTGCCTTCAACAATGGACTGCAACATAGGAATGAGTGTGAGGTTGGTGCAGTACAGGGCAGTGTTTTGCTCTGTTGTACATTGGCTCACTATGAGTTGGAACAGACTTGGTGGTATTTAACAACATTAACATGCTGAACCTCATCTATGAAACTATACGGATGAGTGTCTCTCTCTAGACTCCAAGTACTAAATGATTATTGCATACCTCAGTTACTTTACCAGCATTTAGTCTATGTGTTTTTAGTCTATCTTCAAATCTCTCTTTAGTCACCTTTGTTTTCAACCCCATGAGTACCACTGGCTTCCCAAGTTTCTTCTCGTGCCATCCCTAACTGATACTGCTCTCCATGTACCATGTAGGGGCTACCTTTCCCTGGAGACCATCAGAGAGGGAAGAATTTCATTGATGTTCAGTTTCCTGTGTCTCAGGAAGAAGGTAAGGGCTACTCAGGCAAAGAACTAAGTGACATTTCTCGAGGAAAGAAAATCATACTCAACAGGGATAACCAATGGGATAGTCTATGATAAAGGCAAACAATGAAAGAAAAAAGAAAAGGAAGACAATGTCTTGGAGACAAAAGGTATATTTCTAGAAATAAAATCTCATTATAGTATCCTACATGTCTCTGCATGAGGATAGAGCAGATATTTGCAAAGTTTTTCTTTAAAAGGCCTGATAGTAAATATGTTAGGCTTTATGAGCAAAGCAGCAAAAAAAAAATATTAAGGATCCTATATATTGGGTTCAAATGTAACAACTGTGAAGATATCATAGGATCCAGTGGTGTTTCATTCTGCAGTGCATAGAGACACTGAGTGGGATCCAACAGCAACTCACAACAACAATATCTGATACAGTATATATAGTATATATCATCCTGGTGTGGTGCTGTAGGATAAGCACTGGGCTGCTAATCACAAGGTTGGCCATTCAAACCCACCACTCACTCCTCAGAAACCCTCTAAACGGCTGCTGTGAGTTGGAATTAACTCAAAGGCAATTATAACAACAAATATTTACAGAACAAGAAAAATAAATGTTCACTACTTAATTGAAAAGATTCCTAATTTTATTTATGGATGCCAAAATTTGAATTATGTGTCATTTTTATGTGTCACAAAATATTATTCATTTGATTTTTTAAAAAGCATTTAAAAGTATGAAAACCATTCTTAGGAAAATCCGAAGAAATGAGAGATAATCGGTATTCATGGATTTGTTGTTGATGGTGTTGTTAAATGCCATAGAATCTGTTCCCACTCATAGCAACCCTGTGTAGGGTTTCCGAGGAGTGGCTAATGAGTTTGATCCACCAACCTTTTAGTTCAAACCGACCTTGCACCATACCACGACTCCTGGTCATAGATTGTTGTTATTGTTGCTCAGTGTTGTCGACTTGGTTCCAACTCACAGCAACCCTGTATAGGGTTTCCAAAGAGCAGCGGGTGGGTTTGAACTGCTAACCTTGTAGTTCACAGTCCAGTGCTGATCTACAGCACCACACCAGGAGTCCTAAGAAGGTTCAATATTGCTGTCAGCTGTACTTGATCTATAGATTTAATTCAATCCTAACTAAAACCTTATCAAGCTATTTGGGGAATATCAGCAAACTGACTCTCAAGTTTTTATGTTAAGGCAAAAGACACAAAATAGCTGACTCGATACTAAACAATGAAGTCTGAAGATTGATACGACCTTACTTCAAGACTTACTATAATGCTACTATTACCAAGACGGTGTGGCATTCACAAAATAATAGACAAACAGATCTGTGTGATGGAGAGTCCATAAACAGTTCTCATTGTTGTCAGGTCGATTCTGACTCATAGCAAACCGATCAGACACAGTAGAACTACCCCATAAGGTTTCAAGGCTGTAAATCTTTACAGAAACAAGACTGCTACATTTTTCTCCTGCAGAGTGGCTGTTAGGTTAGAATCCCTGAACTTTCAGTTAAGCATCTGAATGCTTTAACCACTGTGCTACCAGGGATGCTTGAGTCTATAGATGTTGTTGTCGTTAACTGTCGTCGAGTTGGTTCCGACCCATAGCCAACCTGTATAGGGGGTTTTTGAGGAGCAGCTGCCAACCTTGCGATTCAAATTCACCTTGCAGTTCAGCGCGTTATCCCAAAGCACCACACCAGGACTCCTAGTCCAAAAATAGATGCACACAAATATAGTCAACTGATCTTTGACAAAGAATCAAAGACATCTCAATGGAGAAACGATAGTCTAAACAACCAATGGTATTAGAACAACTGAACAGCCACATACAAAAATGGAATCTAAATACAAACTTTACACCTTTCACAAAAACTCTCTCAAAATAGATCATAGACATAAATGTAAAATGCAAAGCTGTAAAATTTCTAGAAGGTAACACAGAAGAACATCTTCATGACTTTGGATGTGACAATGACTTTTTAGACCCAACACTAAAAGCATGATCCATGAAAGGAAAAATTTATAGATTGGTCTTCATTAAAGTTTAAAATTCTGTCTGGTGAAATAGACTGTTAGAAAAATGAAAAGATAAACCACAGACATATCTAATGAAGGACTTGTATTACCCAGAATATACAAAGAATTCTTAAAACTCAATAAGAAAACAAACAATCTAGGTAAAAAAAAGGGGGAAAAGGGGCAAAAGATCCGAACCGACACCTCACCAAAGAAGATATACGCAAATGACAAATACCCATATGAAAAGATGCTCAACAGGACGTCATTAGGAAACTGCAGATCACAACACTGCAGTACCACTAACCAATCTTCAAGTCAATTTCAGCTCATGACAACCTCATGTGTGTTGGAATAGAACTGCGTTCCATAGTTGTTGTTTTTAAAATTATGGTGAGCATATTTATGCAAAAATATGCAATAATATAACAATACAACAAAAATGTAATTGACATTGATTACATTTTCATGTTGTGCCAACATTTTTGCTATCCTTTACCAAATTATTCCACCACCTTTAACATAAAATCTAAGCTCCTAACCAAACTCTCCCTTCCCCTCACTTCCCATGCCTGGCAACCATTAATACTCTTTGTTTTCTGTATGTTTCCCTGTTTAACTTAAGTGAGATCATACAGCATTTGTTCTTTTGCAGCTGACTTATTGTCTTTTTACAGATGGCTTATTTCACTCAGCAAATGTTTTCAAGATTCATCCATGTTGTTACA
>NW_006408620.1:1081530-1129610 GCF_000296735.1 Chrysochloris asiatica
TGTATTACCATTTTTCTATTGCTCATTTTAGTGGGAAATATTTGAGCTTTCCTTCTTGGATTGCTTTCCTTCTTATACAAGTTGCAGCTTCCACAGATTCTACAGTTTAGTTGTAGAATTCCTGGACAGTTTAGTTGTTCCCACCTTTGGGCTAGTGTGGAAAGTGCTGCAATGAATACACGTTCCTGTTTGTGCTGCTGCCTTCATTGTTTTTTGTTTTTTCTGAGTAGATGTCTTCCATAGGGATTTTAATGTCTGATTTTCCAGAAATCACCCAGGTCCCTCTGGGTGGACTTGAACCTCCAACCTTTCAGTTAGCAACTGACAGTGCTAACTATCTGCACCATCCAGGAACTCCACACATGTTGTCAAGTGCCATCGAGTCAATCCCGACTTGTGGCAACACTGTATAGTTTCCAAGGAGCAGAAAGTGGGTTTGAACTGCTGACCTTGTGGTTAGTAGTCCAATGCTTACCCAACCAATCCAAAACACTGACTACACTGCATGATAGTAAGGATATGAAGCAACATGAACTTTGATTCGTTGCTGGTGGGAATGCAAAATAGTACAATCACTTTGGAAGACATTCTGGAAGTTTCTTACAAAGCTAAACATAGGTTTCACATATGACCCAGAAAATGTGCTCCTAGGTATTTACCCAAATGAGTTGAAAATGTATATCCACATAAAAACATGCATACAAATGTTTTAAGCAGCTTTATTCCTAATTTCCAAAACTTGGGAGCAATCTAGATGTCCTTTAACATATGAATGGATAAGAAAACTGTGGAAAATCTATACAATGGAGTAGTATTCAGTGATAAAAAATATACATGTGGAGGAAATTTAAATGCATATTGATAAGTGAAAGGAGCCAATCAGAAAGCCTACATGCTTTAATATCCAAACTATATGACATTCTGGAAAAGGCAAAATTATAAAGGTGAGTGGTTACCAGGAGTTCTGGGTGACAGGAAAAGGGACAGGATAAATAGGTGAAACACAATGGGGTTCTGTTTTTGTTAGGTGCCATTGAGTTGGTATTGACTCATAGTGACCCTATGCACAACAGAAAAAAATATTGCCCAGTCCTGTGTAACCTCACAGTTATTGCTATGCCCAAGCCCATTGTGGCTGCCACTGTGCCAGTCCATCTCATTGAGTGTCTTCCACTTTATCAAACATGATATCCTTCTCCAGTGACTGGTCCCTCCTGACAATACGTCCAAAGTATGAGAGACTAAGTTTGGCCATCCTGGCCTCCAAGGAGCACTCTGGCTACACTTCTTCCAACACAGATCTGTTGGTTCTTTTGGCAGCCCATGGCACTTTCAATATTCTCCTCCAACACCATAACTCAAATGCATCAATTCCTCTATGGTCTGCCTTATTCACTGTCCAACTTTCACATGAATATGAGGTTACTGAAAATACCATGGCTTGGTCAGGCACGCCTCAGTCCTCAAACTGACATCTTTGCTCTTCAACACTTTAAAGAGGTCTTATGCAGCAGATGTGCCTAATGCAATACGTCATTCGATCTCCTGACTGCTGCTTCCATGAGAGTCGATGGTTGATCCAAGCAAAATGAAGTCTTTGACAAATTCAATCTTTTCTCCATTTATATGGATGCTGTTTATTGGTCTGGTGGTGGGGATCTTCATCTTCTTTACATTGAGATGCAAACCATACTGATGGCTGTGGTCTTTGATCTTCATCAGTAAATATTTAAGTCCTCTTCACTTTCAGCAAGCAAGGCTGTATCATCTGCATATCACAGGTTGTTAATGAGTCTTCCTCCAATCCTGATGCCACATTTTTGTTCACATAATGCAACTTTTCAGATTATTTGCTCAGTATACAGATTGAATAAGTGTGGTGAAAGAATGCAACCTGATGCACATCTGTCCTAATTTTAAATTATTCGGTGTTCCCTGGTCTGTTCGATGTACAGATTCTTGTCCATGTACAGATTCTTCATAAGCACAATTAAGTGTTCGGGAATACTCATACTTCACAATGTTGTCCATCGCTTGTCATGATCTACACAATCGAAAGCCTTTGTATAGTCAATAAAGCACAGGTAAACATCTTTTTGGCACCCTCTGCTTTCAGCCAAGATCCATCGGACATCAGCAATGATATCCCTCATTCCACGTCTTCTTCTGACACCAGCTTGAACCTCTGGAAGTTCTCTGTCAATATATGTTTACAGCTGTTTTAGTATTTAGTAAAATTTTCTTCTTCAGTTACCTCAGTTTAAGAAATACTGAGCATGTTCCGAGCAGTGAAATTACTCTGTAATGACATCAGTTTGAACCCACCTGGGGGCATCACAGGTATCTTCCGTCTTCAATCTTACTACGATGACAACACATATATCCCCTAACATAATGCAGTTGTCAACACCTGTAGGTTTGGACTCTTTGTACAATCTGTTACATTTTCTGTAAACTTAAAACTGGTCTAAAAAAAAGAAAATCTATCAAATTAAAAAGAAAAACCCATTTGTGTCCCATGGGCCATTAAAAAGCAGGTAGCAGGCCAGATTTGACTCATGGGCTGTAGTGTGTCAACCCCTGAGATATAGTCACTTATCATGCGATATATAAATCATAGAGTCTTCAACTTTCAGAATCTCAGAGACAAAGCATAGAGGACACGCTGTTGTTGTTATTGATAAATGCCATCCAGTAGGTTCTGGCTGGTGAGTTTGAACCACTGACCTTGCATTTCAAACCGACCTTGTGGCCCAGTGCTTATCCTACAGTGCCACACCAGGACTCCATATCCTTATTGATGGGTCTCAATTTACACAGTTTCATTTTGGCTTTTGAGGGTGTTACATCAAGCCATGATTTTCTTAATAACATTTTGGAAGGATTTCATGACTTTACACTCATTTTTGGTTGTGTTTCTAACTTCCAATTGCATCTCTGAATCAAAGCTCTATTCCTCCTCCTCCTGTCTCATATTCTTGCTCCTCCATTACATTGTGTCAGGTAGCATAAAGGAAGAAAAGTCAATGTTACTTCATTTAACAGAGTGAGGTTACAAACATTTTTGTTGTTGTTTTTGTTCCTTGTTATAGCTTCTCTAGCGAACTGCTTGTCAGTGCTGTTTGTGTGGAAGGCACCTATGTGGTTACTCTCTTTTGCAGACACAAGCATAGGCCATCAAAGGGCTCTGTGGGGCCTTCCATGTCCCTGGGTGGCACAAATGGTTTGCATTTGCCTGCTAACCTAAAAAAAATGAAGAGGACTTAAAACATTTACTGATGACAATCAAAGAGCACAGTCTTTGGTATGGATTGTATCTCAATGTAAAGAAAACAAAAATCCTCACCACTGGACCAATAAACAACATTCTTATCAACAGAGAAAAGATTGAAGTTGTCAAGGTCTTCATTCTTCTTGGATCAACTATTAACACTCATGGAAGCAGCAGTCAAGAAATCAAATGACGTATTGCATTAGGCAAACCTGCTGCACAAGACCTTTTTAAAGTGTTGAAGAGCAAAGATGTCAGCTTGAAGACTAAGGTGTGCCTGACCCAAGCCATGATATTTTCAATCACCTCATATGCATGTGAAAGCTGGACAGTGAATAAGGAAGACCATAGAAGAACTGATGCATTTGAGTTATGGTGTTGGAGAATATTGAAAGTGCCATGGGCTGCCAAAAGAACCAATAGATCTGTTTTGGAAGAAGTGCAGCCAGAGTGCTCCTTGGAGGCCAGGATGGCCAAACTTCGTCTCTCATACTTTGGACATATTGTCAGGAGGGACCAGTCACTGGAGAAGGATATCATGTTTGGTAGAGTGGAGGATCAGAGAGAAAGAGGAAGACCCCCAGAGAGATGGATTGGCAACATGGCAACATCAATGGGCTCAAGCATGGCAACAATAGTGAAGTTGGCCCAGGACCGAGCAGTGTTTCATTCTGCTGTGCATAAGGTCACTATGAGTCAGTACCGATTCAATGGCACCTAATAACAACAACAAAAATGAGTTGAAATGGATAGATGGAAATAGATTTATACGCACACATCATATGTATGCAGGTGTGTATTTCTTCAGTGAAAGAAATTCTGAATTAAGATGATTAAATTAGCTATGTTGTTGTTGCTAGCTATTAAATGCCCTTCAGGTTTTCTGACCCATAGCAACTCTGTATAGGGTTTCCAAGGAGAGGGTGGGTTTGAACAGTTGACCTTGAAGTTCAAATTGGCCCTGCAGTCCAGCACATTATCCTAAAGCACCACACAAACTGGTTAGTATCTTGTTATTGTTGTGAAGTGCCCTCGAGTCAGTTCTGACTCATAGCAACCCTGTATAGGCTTTCCGAGGAGCAGATAGTGAGCTTGAACCACTGACCTTGCAGTTCAAACAGCTTCGCAGTCTGGCGCATTAACTCACAGAGGGCAATATATTCACAGCATTTGGTTATCTCCTCTAATGAACACAAATCATTTGCATCTCTACTGAATAAAATGTTCATAAGCATCTTCTCAGTTTTCTACAAAGTAACATCTATTTGGCAACTGGACTTCTATCCATAGTAAAAGCTAAATCAAACAATGTTATAGTCCATTAGAGAATCAGAATCCCCCAAGGTAGGCTTGTTAGACATTGCTCTGTGAGAACATTAAAAAGCAGGTCTCTTTCTGCCTGATTTCCAGGTTTCGTTTTTTTTTTTCTTGAGAAGACCTATCAGAAACATCAGCAGTTCGAACCCACCAGTCGCTCTACTGGAGAAAGATGTGTCTGTCTTGCTTTCATAAAGATTACAGTCTTGGAACTCCTTTGGGGCAGTTCTACTCGATCTTATAGGGTCACTGTGACCTCATGGCAATGGTACCTACTAGTCACCCATTCTAATAAGCCACACTGGCCTCCCAACCTTGGAAGTTATATCACTTGCCTCTATTCTAATCTAGTAGAGAAAATGTAAAGTGATTAAACAAATAGGGGTATTTTCAGAGTATCTACTTCCTAAAATGGGTGGAATCCTAGAATAAAAAATTAGAGGCCTGGGCTTGAGGTAGAAAGAAGAGGAATAGATTTTTCTACCACTAATGACAAAGGTCAAAATATTTAACAACCAGTAGAGCACAAGATTAACAAGTCAGGATGGGTGCAACCATAGGGCTGAGGCCAGGACATGTGGCCTCGGCTGTGCCCAGTGTACCCCTTTACTTGATAGATCATATGGAGATCTGAGACATCCCAGGAAAGCAGTGGTGGAGAAGGGGTAAAGTAGTTGGGGGATTTGGACCAGATGCTATTTGCCAACATAGAAGTATTTTAACATTTTAATAACTTACATGGCTGCATGGGAGTCCTGGTATGGCACTGCAGGATAATGCACTGGACCACTAGGCCAATTTGAACCACAAAGTTGGTGGTTCAAAACCACCAGCTGCTCCTTGGAAAGCCTATACAAGGTTGCTATGACTCAGAACCGACTCCTAGGCACTAAACAACAACATATGGCTACATGGTCATGTTCTGGCTGAATGTTAGTCATAGTCACACCGTGACCTCTACCACGTCTCTAGTGCTGACCAATCCCACACACAATCACTCACTCACATCCTTCCTTAAGCCTTCAGCCCGTCTCTTTCTCCTCTCTGCCTCTTGGGTCTTAGAAAGAGTGAAGGAAAAAGAACAAGGGAGCTTTCAGGAGTAGGGAAGACAGTAAGAGTTCTGGGTTATGTCTTTTTCTCAACTCCATCCTCATCCTTGCAGCTTCCCCCAAAGACTTATGAACATGTAATTGAAGCTGGAACCCCATCTGGCTGAAAAGAGTCATCCATATGAGGATTTGGAAATATGGGGGAACATCTAATCATCTAATGACTGGCTAATGTGTTGGGTTGTTTTTTGTTTTTTTTTTTTTCAATTTTCAGCCAGATGTTTAGTGTCTTCAGGCCCATCTGTGGTAGAAATCGCAGTTCCTTAAACTCTGTTCCATAATTTTACTTCCTCATCCTCAAATTCTAAGGGGGCTTTCTTCACTTAGTAGATAATTTTTTTTTAATGAACCAAAAATGTGATTATTGACAAATAAACAGCAATTCAGGAATCAAATATAAAAGTATCAGAAATTTAGATTGAAAATGTATTTCTAGGGCTCAAAACTAACGAGCCATGGGCCAAATTCAACTACAAGGTGAATATGGCTAGGCAAGCACAGTATTTTTAAAAATATAAATTAGTGGACAACATTTTAAAAAATCAAAAGATTTTACATAAAAATATGAATATCTAGCTTTTATTCACTCAGGATATTGAACAATATTTAATGGACATATCCTCAAGGTAAAAAAATCAACTTGAGTCAAATAATGATGTTGTTGTTGTTAAGTACCGACGAGTCGATTCTGACCCATAGCGACCCTGTATAGGGTTTCCAAACAGCAGTTAGTGAGCTTGAACCACCGACCTTGCAATTCAAACGACTTTGCAGTCTGATGCATTAGACCACAGTGCCACACCATAGTTGCCCTTTAAATGGGACTTGTGCTCTCCTATTTGCCACAGTCTACACTATTCCCTATTGTCCCCACACTGAGACCAAGTCTCAGTTACCATTCTTCTCCATGCCATTCATTTTCCCACCATAGAATTTAGTTAAGGTGACTTTGAATTTCTTGTTTCACATATTATATTATCTGCCTAGTCAATATGGACAATTAGGTTTGCTGCAAGTCAGGCTGAGAACCTCAAGGTCAGCAGTTTGAAACTACCAACTGTTCCATGAGAGAAAGATAAAGCTTTCTGCTCCTGTAAAGATTTACAGCCTTGGAAACCCCATGTAAGGGTCTCTATGAGTCAGAACCGATTCCACGGCACACAACCACCACCAATACCACCAAAGTCATTTTGGAGTTATAGTGTGGCACTGTAGGATAAACACTGGACTGCTAACCACAAAGTCAGTGGTTCAAGCCCACCAGCCACTCCTTGAAAATCCTATATAGGATCACTATGAGTTGGAACTCACTTGACAGCATTTAACAATAACAACAATGTTATTTGAAGCCCTCATTTTAAAATGGAATAAACTGAGGCCCAAAGGAGGAAAATAACATGCAGAATTCACATAATTGTTGGTGACAGAATGTGATTAACCCCTAGGGTTCCTTGCTAGTAGGTCAGTAGATTTTTCTACTATCTAAATACACTGCTTTGATTGTGTCTAGGACTTCAAGAGGTTTTCTTAATGAGAGAATCACATATTGAACATGTTCTTATTCAAATTCACAGGCTTCCATTGAAAACACACAGCAGGTTGGGGCCGTACTTTGTGAATGTCTTTCATGCCTTCCAGATAATGAGTCAGGCATTCCTCTGGGTTTCTCAGTGTGGGTGTCTCTACATAGGTCGATTGTTTTCTCATTCAAAGCATGTCCTTTGCTGCTGTGCCTGTCTGGTGGCTCCTGGGCCCCTGCAAACAGCACAGACATGCTGAGTGGTTTGTGATCTGGGCCTCTGGAATGGAAAATCCCGTGTGTCTCGACATTCCCACAAGCTAACAAACTATCCACCAGAACATGAATGAGTGTTTTCCAGAAAATACTTGAGAGGCAGTATGGCTTAAACTAAGCATTGCTGCTGTTAAGTGCTGTTGACTCTGTTCCAACTCATAGCGACCCTGCATAGGGTTTCCAAGGAGTGCTTGGTGAGTTTGGACTGCTGATTATATAGTACAAATTGACTTTTCGGTCTAGTGCTTATCCTACAGTGCCATACCAGGACTCCTAAGTATTTGTTGTTGTTGTTAAGTGCCATCGAGTTGATTATGATCCATAGTGACCCTGTATAGGGTTTCTGAGGGGCAGCTGGTGAGCTTGTACCACCGACCTTGCAGTTTAAATGGCTTTGCAGTCTGGTGCATTAACCCACAGCGCCACACCAGGACTCCTAAGTATACCTGGGTTCAAATCCCACACATTTGTGTGGCCTTGGGCAAGATAGAGAACTCCTTGAGGCCTCAGTTTCTTCACCTGTACAGTCAGGGTAATAATGGTATTTATATCACTGAGTGCCTTTGAAGATGAAAAGCTAATTCTAAAAATTTTTTTATTGTTGTTGTTAAGTGCCATCAAGTCGGTTCTGACCCATAGCAACCCTGTATAAGGTTTCCGAGGAGCAGCTGGTGAGCTTGAACCGGTGACCTTGCAGTTCAAATGGCTTTGCAGTCTGGTACATCAAACTCCCTGTCATCAAGTCAATTTCAGTTCATGGTGAGCCCGTATATAATTTACAAGGCTGCAAATCTTTACTGGAGCAGAAAGCCTCATCTTTTTCCTGCAGAGATGCTAGTGGGTTTGAACTGCTAATCTTGAGGTTAGCAATCCAGTGCTTATCCTACAGAACCACCAGGACTCCTTAGAACAGTACTGATGTTGTTGACCTGAGTCAGGTCTGACTCAGAGACCCTGCATAGGGTTTCTGAGGAGTGGCTGGTGGATTTGAACCGCTGGTCTTGTGGTTAGCAGTTCAGTGTCTGTTCTACAGCTCCACACCAGAATTCTTAGACCAGTGCTACCGCACAGTAATTGCTACATGTGCAGGCCATTCTTGAAGGTGACAGAAATGATAACTGGAAACCTCCTTTCTCCCAAGGGATATGATCTACCTTATGTGTCATAGAAGGGTAACCACTCAATCTCAAGGTCAGTGGTTCAAACTCATGAGCCGCTCCTTAGAAACCTTATACAGAGTCGCTATGAGTCTCAACAAAACATATAGGCACCCTCTGATCTATTGTAAATACTCAATAACTGTTGGCTTTAACATCGTAACTGCTTGATGTTGCCTTTTTAAAAATTCAGATTCCAGGCACCTACTTATTATGTAAGCAAAGAATCAGGTGTAGGGCTTGAGCATCTTTTTGTGTGTGTGTGTGTGTTTTTAAGCACCTTGTGTGATTCTGATGACTAGCCAAGTTTAGGAACAAGTGAAGTAGTCTTCATATATTTGAATTATCTTCAGTGGTGAAGAGCTCATCACCTCCCAAAGTCCCCATTTCACATTATATACTTAGTGATATTGAAGTAAAACCTATTTTCCTCTAGCTCCTTCTTCAACCCCCTTGAGGCCACATAGAACATTTTAAATCTCTCTTCCATATGACAGCCCTTCAGATATTTGCAGACAGCTGTCATGTCCCTCTTGAGTATGCTCTTCTTTTGGACAGAATAGCCACATTCTCTCACGGCTCTTAAAAAGTATGGATGCCACAACTCCAATGATCCTTGACATCATGAGGAAGGAAATAAGGGAGTCTCAAAGGGACACAACCTCATGATCTCACATATATGAAATAAGCAAATATTTATGAGCCAAAGCTTATTACTGGTTACCAGGGGTGAGAAAGAGAGAGAGGGAATTTTTATTTGAGGGTGGAGGGGTGTTGCACTTATGTTAATGATGGTAAAATAATTTGGGCAAGGATAGTGCTAATGGTTGCACAGCAGAAGAATGTAATCAATGTCGCTGAATTATACATGTTTGGGGAAAAGAAGTTTTAAAAAAAAGTATGGAAGAATTGGCTCTGCTAATTTGATCTTTAAGAAAATTGAGCTACAAGACTCCCTAGTTATCCTTTGACACTTAACAGAGCTGAAAATGAGGGAGATGCTGAATGGGAGATGACTATAAACCCTCATTCCAGCATGGGTTGAAAATGTCTAGAATGGATATGGCTTATTGTTATGTGTCTTCCCATGCAGAAATCAGAGGCTCCTACAAATTCCTTGATGCATGCAATACTTGAAGAAGAAACTTGACTTCAAATTTCTCCCAGATTCATTTAAATATTGATTATATGAGGCTATACATAACTAACAATTCATGACCATTTATTAAGATTTGTGTCTATTACTATATTTGCTACTCCAGTATAGGTCACAGAAAACAGCTGGACCAAATTTTACACAGGCAGAAACAAATTTTCTCAAAATAATTTACCTGCATCATGACATATCTTGGATGAATTCAATTCCTTCTTGATTCAGTTTCTCACTTTCCCTACTATGGTCTAGAGTACCTGAGTAGAGTTCCAATTCCATGTATAAATTGTAGGTGTAAGGCATAGTGTTGAATATAAAATCAACCATAAGCTGAGAATTTCTGAACAAGGGTTTAGGAATTTTAGGCCCCGCTACTTCTCTGGTAGATTTTTTTTTCCCCCTCCATAAAGCATTATAGGGGAAGTCAAAATTGGTGTTTAATTGTGCATTTCTAGGTTTAGTCTCAAGAGGCAGGAAAATTGGAAATAACCAAAGCATGGTATATAACTGTGCCATATTCATTTGGGAGATACTCAGATTTTTACACCATTCTTAGAACCATGTAGGCATCAAAAGATCTAGCAAATCACGGCTTTAAAAAAAGATACTTGCTGTCAGCATAGAAAAGGGAATTCTGAAATTTCTCTGAGATGATTGAATGACTTCACCATATCTGATCACAAACATTATTATTTTTGTCAGTGTTTAGAAAATAATTATTATAGAATTTCTATTCAGTACACTGGATACTGCATGAGTTTTAGATAATATTAATTTAAGACCACCTATTCCAAAGTAATTCCTTTCCAGAATTAATAAACTGAGGATTTGAAAGGGTAAATGTCTCAGACAAAGTCACAAAGCTAGTTTATGACATTACTTATGTCTTTGGACTTCAAGCACAGTGGTCTTTGCTGCATTTAATCTTTTCACAACAGGGCTTCCCACCAGTTGCAATTTTGCATTGGAAATGGAATCCACGGTAGTAACACCACGGTCAGGAAAGCAGTAGTTCAAGGGTCAGGACATGGGAAGATGGCCAGGGGATGATGCAATATTACACTAGCAAGTGATGTCATAGCATGATTTCCTAAGTGATTTACATAAATGCAAGTTCCCAAGAAACCCTGACAAATGCCAGCCAGTGGGAATGCAGGCATGAAGAACCAATAGCAAGCAGAGAAGAGGAGCACAGAGGAAACCTAGATCTCCTAACCCATCACTGTGACGAAGTCCTGGTAGACCTCAAAAACCCAAGAAAATTCCCTGTTATCTTTCTAATCTAGTGGCTTCCCTCAGGCTCTTAAGTTCCAAAGAGCCTTGATTTTCTTCATCTCTCTGTTTTCACCCACGAACATCCAGGCATTGCCCAAAACGCTGAGAATGACTTCATGTGTAGTGAAAGCAAGTTTAGTAGTGAGACAGGATTTTACATTCTAAACTTGATCTGCTTTCTTCATTATAATTTAGAATCAGAAGATATCAACTTCGTTTCTGGGAATATCAATCTTATGGAAATGACAGAGACATGTATTAGCTGGGTTTGAGAATGATGCAGGCAAGAAGACAAATGGATACAGAATACCAGGACTGCAGTTTTGTTTTCATCCAAAACAGTGAAATATGTATTAACAACTAAGTTTTCATAACATACGTGTGTGTGAGAGAAGGCGATATACCAGTCCTGGAACTAGCTGGCAATGGAAGTTCATGAAAATATCTAGTTAGACCAAACTCATAAGAAACTGATGAGACTATTTTGAGAAATAAGGAAACAATTTAGAATGTGCCAGGCTAGGTAAGGGAGTATCTCCCCCACCTCTTGCTCCTCTGCCTTTTTTCCTCCCCGCTTCCCTTCCCATGCCCACTGAGATTAAATTTAAATAAAGCTAAAGACCCCACCACAAGTCAAAGATCAAAGCATTTCACCACATGCCTAGGAATTTGGGATTTGAAGATGGAAGATTTAGAGAGTTTTCTCAACTGCAGAACCTTCCTAGAGTGCCAAGAAATCTCATTGTCATGAAGCTTATACCAAAAACAATCAACAAAACCCAAACCTTTCATCCCACACAGCATCAGTCTTACTGGGAACAGAGTCTGGACACCTGCACATTCTCAGCAATAGTCTGAACTATTCCTCTTCCCTCATCACCGCCTCCATCTCCCCAAACACCCACCAGAATATCATAAACTAATTATGTGGAGGTATTGAGGGGAATTTGCAAATACCTTCTAGGCAGCAGGTTCTCCATAGCCCGGAATGGGTCATGACTTCTTCATTCTTCCTGCTGGTTTCATTATCACTTGTAGATTTAGTCCTGCACACACCTCTGGAATATAACCAGTAGTCCGTGCCCACTGCAATGGTCATTAAACTAAACGCTGCAAAAGCTCCTACAGTAGTGATCAACATCTGGATACCTCTGTCACACATCCTCATAATTCTTCATGGTACCCTGGACAGCTGGGAGTTTGAGGGAGAGGGTCAGTGCCAGAGGGGAAAATCACTCTGCAGCTGGGTAACCTAGGGCAGGATCTTCCAATTCGGGTCTCCTTTTGTCAGCATCCACCAGGACTTTGGGAGAGCTAGGATTTCCTGTCTGGAGCTCTCTCCAGTTCCCTGGGTCGCCTATGGCCCTCGGAAGGGTGTAGACTCCAGGGGGGTCCACATCACTGCTGCCTGCTGAGGGTCCCTGGGTTCCTTTCATTCCTTACAAGCTTGGCAAGGATGACGGTCCGTGCAGGACATGGCTCCGGTGCCTGGAGCTGCCAGCTTGGGTTGAGATGCGCCTGGCTCCTCACAGCCCCGGGAGACTCAAGGCAAAGAAATCCAGAGAGGTCTGTGTGTGTGCGCGTGCGTGCGTGTGTGTGTGTGTGTGTGTGTGTGTGTGCGAGCGCGTGTGCTGGGGGTGAGGGCGGATGGCAAAAAATAGCACTGCTGGGAGGCGAGTCGCTGAGAAGAGTGTTCACCGCTTTCCCAGCCTCCCAGGAAAGCTCTCCGCCTGCTCCCCACACCCCCGCTCAAACTGGAGAAAAGACAGGAGTCCTGGGGCGGGGGCCGGTGGTTTCATCGAAGGGCAAGGGTTTGCGGTGCTGAAAGGACAGCTCCCCGCCTGTTGCCCCGCCTCCGCCTTTCTAACGCCCAAGCTTTAAGGTCTGTGGTTCTGAAGGGACAGCTCCACTCCTGCTACTGCACTGTCTCCTTTCTAGCCCCTGGGCTGGAAACCTGAGATGCTGAAGAGACTGTCTGCCCCCTTACCCACGTCGCTTGACAGGTTAGCCAGACGATTGGGCTCTGCCCAGTCAAGCCCACGCTCTGCGCAAAGTTTTGGTGCCCAGGGCAGTTAGTGCCCCAGCTCCTTGGCATGATCCAGTTCCTCCGCTCCGGGAAGGGTTAAAAAAAAAAAGGGAAGGGGAAAGAAACCCGCAGCGCACTCTGGCGATCTTTCAGCTCCCACCTAGCAGGGCTGCTTCTCCCACCAATGAGCCAGGCAAGTTTGTCTTTTGCTGTGGGCGCCTCTGGAGCCCTCTGTGGAGAGAGAAGACTTGAGTCTCAAAGGGACCGGCAAATCCAGACGACGGTTCCATGGCTCACTTGGACGTGCGAAAAGTGTTGTCACAGAGACATCTGTGTATAGCCTGTCTCAATTTGGTTCCCCAGAAAATAAACCAATATGTCTACCCTCCTTTCTCTGGAGCTGTGGTTTACACTAGAGACAACGTGCTCAGATTAAACCCGGAACTGTTCATATACATATGATCATTTGTTCCTGAAAGATGAAAGGAGCTAATGTATAAATTTTTTCTACACGTTGCAGGGACTTTGGACAAAGTACGTGAACTTTTGACCTGTGACTACACCTCATGTATTTTAAAGCCCTTACATTTGAGGGAGTGATAGATTAAAGGTAGAGGAACCATTGAGAACATAAGATTTTTTCCCAAAGGCTTCTGGGATGCTCCCTTGCTAACTAACATTCTTATCTAGATCAAACCTTGAGACAGGAGAAGTTAGGACTGCTCTTCTTGTTAATCCAAAATGCAAATTAGATTGCTAACCTGAAAGCTAATGTATTGCACAAAATCAGCACTGAACTAACTTTTTATTACTATCTAAAGGAGTTCTGGTAGCATAGTGGTTACAAATCGGGCTGCGAACCGCAAAGTCAGCAGTTCGAAACTACCACCTGCGCCGCGGGAGAAAGATGAGGCTTTCTGCTCCGTAAAGATTTACAGCCTCGGAAACCCTGTTCAGGGTCGCTATGGGTCAGAACTGACTAGACGGCACTTAACAACAACAACATTCTGGTATATAGGAAGACCCTAGAAGAATTGATGCCTTTGAGTTATGGTGTTGGAGGAGAATATTGAAAGTGCCATGGGCTGCCAAAAGAGCCAACAGATCTGTGTTGGAAGAAGTGCAGCCAGAATGCTCCTTAGAGGCCAGGATGGCCAAATTTCGTCTCTCATACTTCAGACATGTTGTCAGAAGGGTCCAGTTGCTGGAGAAGAATATCATGTTTGGTAAAGTGGAGGGTCAGAGAAAAAGAGGAAGACCCCCGGGAGATGGATTGCAAAGTGGCAGCATCAATGGGCTCAAGTGGCAACAATTATGAAGTTAGCCCAGGACTAAGCAGTGTTTCCTTCTGTTGTACATAGGGTCGCTGAGTCAGTACCGACTCGATGGCACCTAACAACAACAACAATTCTGGTATATAGGGATCCCTGGTAGCGTAGTGGTTACGAGTCGGATTGCTAACCTCAGGGTCAACATTTCGAAACTACCAGCCGTTCCGCAGGAGAAGGCTGAGGCTTTCTGCTCCTGTAAAGATTTACAGCCACGGAAACCCCATACTGGGTCGCTATGAGTTGGAACCGACTGCACGGCACACTACCACCACCATCATCATTCCGCTATATTAAGTCCATGGGGAAGGGGTGCAAACAGTTAATGTCCATGCCTGCTGACCGAAAGGTTAGAGGTTCGAGTCCACTTAGAAACACCTTGAAAGAAAGTGTTGGTGATCTACTTCTGAAAAATCAGCCCCTGAAAATTCTATGGAGCAGAGTTCTACTCTAACATACACGGAGTCACCATGAATCCGGGTTATTTATTTATGTATTTTTTCCCCCGTAGAGCTAAGGTCCATTAGGAAAGGGGCTTGCAAGAGAGACAACGAGGGCTTCATACAACATTTTACCCACATCTTCCCAAACAAAAGCTTTGCTGGGGTTTTTAAAAGATTTAGGTGAGGGAAAAATTTTCATGTTTATTCATAGGGATAGGTGGGAATTTTCAGGAAGTGACCCGTTTAGGAAGGGCCATGCTAATTGTGTGCGTGTGTGTGCGTGCTTGCGTGCATTCATGCGTGTGCGTGCGTGCGGCCTTCCGTCAAGATGGAGTCCACTGTAAAGGTGGTGGTGGTGGTTGTTAAGTGCCTTGAGACGGTTCCAACCCACCGCGACCCTGTAGAGGGTTTCCGAGGCCCACAGACCTTGCGGCTCAAACTGACTTTGCAGTCCAGCGATTTAACCCACCGCGCCACACCAGGACTCCTCTGCAAAGGTAGGGGCAGGCAAAACTTATTCTGGGGTGTCACATATGCATGTAGTTGTTGCTTTTTAGTACCGTCAAGTCTGTTCCAACCCGTAACAACTCTGTATAGTGTTTCCAAGGAGCAGCTGGTGAACTTGAACTGCTGACCTTGAGGTTCAAAGCGACTTTGCAGTCCAGAGCCACCTCAGATCTTTAGAACTTTGGTTTCTGCCCCTCCCAGGGGCTGCTTTTTTCTGCTACAAGGTGGGTAAAACCATTTGGCCTAAAAAAACATCTCATTTCATGCCATCGAGTCAGTTTCAACTCCTAGGGACCCTGTCCAAGGTTTCCAAGGAACAGCTGGTGGATTTGAACTGCCAATCTCATGGTCAGCAGCATAGTGTTTAACCTACAGCGCCACACTAAAATATCGAACAAGGAAGTAAAACATGGGTAGTTGTTTACAGTAAACAGATGGTAAAATGAGCAAGGTCTTGTGATTAATATGTTCACATTCCAAGAGGCCCTCTTGGCTCCCTGTTTCAGAGAGACTTGGAGAAGTAAAGTAGCAGATATTTGGGTTGGGCCAACGAAGGATCCGTCATAGCTGCTCAGGGGGTATTTCTTAGGGGTTATAGAGTTACAATTCTTAGAAATTATCCACTGCCGAGAGTGCACTCAATGAACATTTATTGAGTCCCTACTTTATATAAACCAGGCTTTGGACAAGATGCTGAATATACAGTGGAGAACCAAAGAAATCCCTTGAATCCGAGTTGTCTTAATAGGACCTGGAACAGAAATGCTGGCTTATACATAGGTACACACTGGGTTGAATAATAACAATCCACAGAATTCTCTTTATTTTGTTGTCTCTTTGGAACAATGTGGTTGATGACCAGTGGTTGGGTATTTGGAACTGAGACTACTTGGTTGTTTCTACAGCACTTGATCTACCCACAACCAACTGTACTCTTTGAATGTTATTTAATTGAACAAAACATGTAATAAGAGATCATCATGAGCACACATACTCCCATGATGCTGTTTCTCGAAGCTTCTGTTTCAGATGATGGAGTAGCAACAACAGATCAAAGTGTCATCAAGTGCACATCACAACTGCTAGGTGACTTTGCCACTTTTATTTCGGCATTAAGGTCATTGAAAGGCTTGGTTCTTGGTGCTAGATATACATGCAAGTATTTATGCATAGGTTTGAATGTATAGTCCCAGCATGCATTTATGTGAGTGTTCAAATTGTGCTATGCTCAATTTAGTTATGAGTTCAAACTACCTATGAATTTGCTATGGAAGTTAAGCAGGTATGAAGCGATAGGTATGTACCTCCATGGAGTATTGTGGGACATATGAAAATGTTTATTGTAAATGCATGGCTGTTTGCATGTGTGTGTACACCCCTGTGTGTAGGTGTAGTGTGGGCTTGAAAATGTAGGTGTGTTAATCTGTGCATTTATTTGAATACTCATGTTTCATAGTTCAAAAATGCTGATTTGTAGGCAGGAAGTAGAAAGACTGGATATCCAAAATAGAATAGATAAGGGACTACAATACCCCATGTGATGGTAGTGGCATTTCAATATTTATCTATTTGGGATTCTTACAGTTTCTTGGCTATGAATTGGGTTAATTTCAGGAAACCTCAAATATGGCCCACCAAGCAGTGTAGAGGCATGTGGAGGTCAGCTTATTAATGCCAGGTCTGTCTCACACTGGACTTTAAATGCATTTGATAGTGATATCCCCAGTTCCAGAATTCATAATTGGAATAGACATACTCACCAACTGGCAGAACCCCCACATTGGATCTGTGACATGTAGGAAAAACTAAGTGGAAATCATTAGAACTGTCCCTACCTAAGAAAATAATAAACCAAAATGAATTCCACATACCTGGAAGGATTACAGAGGTTAGCGCCCCATTACGGACTTGATTTAACTCACCGATTTGACCTGCATACACACACACACACACACACACACACACACACAAGATTATTTTTGGAGAATGACTGTAAATTATTTTAAAGTTAACCAGGTGGTGACTCCAACTTCAGCTGCTGTTCTAGACATGCTTTCATTGCTTGGGTAAATTAATGCAGCTCTTAGTACTCTGTTGTTGCTAGATGCCATTGAGTCAATTCCAATTTATAGTGACCCTTCGCACAACAGACCAAAACACTAGCTGGCCCAGAGCCATCCTCACAATTATTGTTATCATTGAGCCAATTGCTGTTGCCACTGTGTCAGCCCATCTCCTTGAGGTTTTTCCTCCTTCTCACTGACCCCCTACTTGACCAAGCATGATGTCCTTCTCCAGGAACTGGTCCCTCCTGATAACATGTCCGAAGCATGAGAGACTAAGTCTTGCCATCCAGGCTTCTAAGGAGAATTGTGGCTGAACTTCTTCCTACACAGATTTGTTTGCTCTTCTGACAGACCATAAACTTTTAATATTCTTCTTCAACATCATAATTCAAGTGCATCAGTTCTCTTATGGTCTTCCTTAGTCATTGTCCAACTTTCGCATGTATGTGAGACCATTTTAAATACCACGTCTTGGGTCAAGTGCACCTTAGTCCTCAGACATCTTTGCTCTAATACTTTAAAGAGATTTGTGTAGCAGATTTGCCTAACACATTATGTCATTTGACTTCTTGACTGCTGTTTCCATGAGTGTTGGAGCCAAGCAAAATGAAGTCTTTGATAACTTCAGTCTTTTCTCCACTTATGACATTATTTCTTGGTCCAGTTGTGAGGATTTTTGTTTTCTTTACATTGAGGTGCAGTCCATATTGAAGGTTATGAATACTTACTGATGAAGTCTTTCATCTTCATCAGTGAGTATTTCAAGTCCTCTTCGTTTCTAGAAAGAAAGGTTGTATCATCTGCTATCACAGATTGTTATTGAATCTTCCTCCAATCCTGATGTCACATTCTTCTTCATATAATCTATCTTCTTAAATTATTTGCTTAGCATACTGATGAAATAAGTATGGTGAAAGGATACAATCTTGATGCACGTCTTTCCTGATCTTAAACCCTTTTTGGTATCCCCTTGTTCTGTTTGACCAACTGCCTCTTGGTCTGTGTACAGGTTCCCAAAGCACAATTAAGTGTTCTGAAACTATTGGTAAGACTTTTGTGTGCTGGCTATTGTTGTAAAGTGCCATTGAGTCAGTTCTGAGTCATAGCAACCCTATATAGGGTTTCCGACAAACTACTGGTGGGTTTGAACCACCCTTTTGGTTAATAGTTAAGTGCTTATCTTACAGCACCACACAGGGACTCCATTTGTACATTGTTATTGTTGTTACATGTTATACTTGTGCCATCAAGTTGGTTCCAACTCAAAGCAACCCAGTATACGGTTTCCAAGAAGACGATGGTAGGTTTGAACTGCTTACCTTGTGGTTTACAGTCCAGTGCTGATCATATATTGCCACACCAGAAGTCCCACTTGTCATATGGAAAGATATTTGTGTCTCATGTGAATCCTTATCAAAAGGTGACCTCAGTAGGGGATGATCTTAATAATCAAGTGGATAGAATAACACTTTCTGTAGAAACTAGTTATTCTCTTTCCTCAGCTCCTCCTGTCATTGCCCAATGGGCTCCTTAACAAGGGGCTGGGTAGCAGGAATGGAGGTTATGCCTGGGTTTAGTAGCATGGACTTTCCACTCACCACGGCTGATATGACTACACACTTCTGAGTGCTCAATCTGTAAGCAGCAGAGACCATCACTGAATCTACAACACAGAACCACTTCTCAAGATGATCAACCAGCAACCTGGAGGCAGGTTGATTACATTGACCCACTTCCATCATGGAAAAGGCAACACTGTTTTTACCAGAATAAACACTTACTCTGGATATGGATTTGCTTTCCCGTCATGCAGTGTTTCTGCCAAAACTGTCCATAGACTTACAGAATAACTTATCCACGGTCATGATACCCCACAAGGCATCATCTCTGGTGACTCGCTTCACAGCAACAGAACCATGTAAATTCACTGTTCTTACCAGATTCCCCATAATCCTGAAGCATCTGGCTTGATAGACTGCTGGAATGACTTTCTAATGACAATTGCGGTGCCAACTATAGAATATGCAGTTCTGGTGTGGTGCTGTAGGATAAAGCACTGCACTGCAAGGTTGATTTGAACTGCAAGGTCAGCAGTTGAAACTTACCAGCCGCTCCTTGAAAATTCCATACTATGTGTTGGAACCAACTCAACAGAGCTTAGCAACAGCAGTAGGTGGCAATCAATACCTTGCAGGGTTCTGGCAGTGTTCTCCCAGACAGTGTATGTGCTACAATCCAGTGGCCTATATATGGTGCTGTTTCCCCCATAGCCAGGATTCACAGGCTCAGGGACCACAGGGTGGGAATGAGAATGGCACCAATCACTGGCACCCCTAACCTCCCACTTGTAAAATGAGTGCCTCCTGTCCCTGTGACCCTGTTCTGTGGGTCTGCAGGTATTAGTTTCAAAGGGAAGAACACTTCCACTTAGACACACAATACTGAATCTACTGAACTGGAAATTAACAATGCCACTTTTGTCTGCTCATACCTCTGGATTAAGAGGAAATGAAGGGAGGTACTGTCTTGTCTGGCGTGATTGATTCTGTTTACCAAGGGGAAATCAGACTGATCTTACAAAATGGAAGTAAAGAAGAAAGAGTATGTCTGGACTATAAGAGATCCATTAGGGCGCCTGTGAGTACTACCAAGCCCTGTGGTTAAAGTAAAGGAGAAACAACAGCAACCCAATTTTGACCTGATTATTAATGGCTCAGCACCTTGATGAATGAAGTTTGGGTCATCCCACCAAACAAAGGACCACAACTAATGGAGGTGTCTGCTGAGGCTAAAAGGTCCACAGACTAAGTGATAGAAGGTACTTTTAAATACAAGCTGTGACCATGTGACCAGTTGTAGAAACAAGGACTGTAATTTTATGAGGTTTTATGCCTTTATACTGATGTGTGCATCAAGTTTTTTTGTTTTGCACTTATGAAATAAACACCACTCATCTGTCAGTTTGTTTTAATAGTGGTGGATTGGGTGTTGTAATACTGGAAGCTATGTCACTGGTATTTAAATACCAGCAGGGTCACCCTTGATAAACAGGTTTCAGCAGAGCTTCTCGACTAAGAAAGGACAGGACAAAAGAGAGGCGAATGACTTCGGAATGTTTAGTCACTGGAAGCCTTATGAGTTGCAGTGGAACGTTGTCAGACATAGTGCAGGAAAACAAAAACATCAATAACAGCAGAACGTTGTCAGTTCCAGTTCCAGAAGATGAGACTCTCAGCACAGAAGACACTCAAAATACAACTGGATAAGAACTGTGTCCTCAAAGTAGAGTTATATGAACATAATGACATGAATGGAGTGAACTCTCTGGACCTTCATTTACTGATTGGGCACAACTCAAAATGTTGTAAAACAGCTACCAACATCCAATAATAATCAGAACATGGAATGTATAAAGTATAAATCTAGGAAAATTAGAAGTCGTTGAAAATGAAATGGATGCATAAAGATCAATATCCTAGGCAGTAAAGAGCTGAAATGGACTGATATTGGCCATTTTGAATCTGATAGTCACATAGTTTACTATGCTGGAGCTGAAAATTTGAAGAAGAATGGCATTGCATTTATCATCAAAAAGAGCATTTCAGATCTATCTTAAGGTACAATGCTGTCTGTGATAGGATAAATATCCTCATATCAACAAAGAAGGCCTACAGGAAAAAGATGAACCTTTCGGCTCCCACAAAAGACTTTAAGCCTCAGAAACTCTTTATGAGTCACTATGAGTTGAAACTGACTCCACAGCTCTTAACACCACCACCAACAACAAAGAAGACCAGTTAATACCACTATTTAAATTTATGCACAAACCACTAAAGCCAGGGATGATGAAATTGAAGAATTGATAGAAGAAGCCAACTTCTTCAGTCTGAAATTGATCAAACATGCAATGAAATTGCATTGGTAATTACTGGTGACTGGAATGTGAAAGTTGGAAACAAAGAGGAAGGATCAATGTTTGGAAAACATGGCCTTGGTAATAGAAATTATGTTGGAGATCACATAGCAGAATTTTTCAAGCAATTTTGCATTGCAGATACCTTTCTTAAACAACATAAATGGCAACTATATATGAGTATCTTACCAGATGGAATACACAGGAATCAAACTGACTACATCTGTGAGAAGAGATGGTGGAGAAGCTCAGTATCATCAGCCAAAACAAGGCCAGAGGCTGACTGTGGAACAAACCATCAATTGTTCATATGCAAATTCAGGCTGAAGCTAAACACAAAACAACTCCATGAGAGCCATAATAGGAGCTTGAATTTTTCCCACCTTTATTTACAGACCATCTCAAGAACTGAGTTGATGCATTACACACTAATGATCAAAACCCAGAAGAGTTGTGCAATGACATCGAGAATATCATATATGAAGAAAGAAAATGTCATTAAAAGACAGGAAAGAAAGAAAAGACGGAAATGGATGTCAGAAGAAATTCAGAAACTTGCTCTTGAGTGTAGAGAAGCTAAAGGAACTGGAAGAAATGATCAAATAAAAGAGCTGAACAGAAAATTGTAAAGAGCAACTCAAGAAGACAGTCAAGATTTATAATTTTGGTTATAGTGTAAAAATCTAAAACCAAAACCAAAAGGGAAGAACAAGGCCAGCATTTCTCAAAGTCTCTGGTTTCAATATTGAAAGATTTTATGTACAAAATACTGAATGATGCAGAAAGCATCAAAAGTAGATGGAAGACCCGCGGCGTGGAGAAGGAGCAGACTAGACACCCCATGGGTCATCGGGACACTGGGTTGGCCCGGCTCCCTCAGGCCAGTTTGTTATTTGGCTGAAAAGTGACCTGCGTGAGTGGCTTCAGTTACAGGTTAAAAGGGTGTCCAGAGGTTCTTCCTATCTCGTCTCATCAATCCACACCTGTAATTACAGAAAACACGATGAGGAAGTAGCCTACTTTTTCAAAGAACACTGAAAATTCAGGTGTGGAAACATGATTGTATCAAACCTCAAAATGAAGGATCAAAAAGAAACCTGGGGCTGAGGCGAGAGCTGTTCCTGGAAGATGTACATCTCAAGTCCACTTTCCAGGGGAAGACAGGAGGTGTGACCCAGGGGAAGATAGAAGGGGAAGACACATTAAACTCTGTGTGGACCTGTGGTAGACAACCCTGTGGAATGTGGATTCTGAAGTGACCTTGATGAAGCCCAGCGGTCCAGCTCTTTGTCACATCCCACCTCCCACCCCACCACCCTACATGTACTATACTGACATTTTCAGAAGGGAAGTTCTTCCTCTCTCATGTGATCATATCAAACCTGAGTCAGTTTATTCTGTTTCTTTTCATTCTCTTTATGTTCATTGTCTTTCATCTCTTGCTTATGTGTACACAACTAGTCTGAAATGCTACTCTGGATGGAAAGTTTTTTCATCAAATAAACTTATAAGCTGTGATCAAGAAAAGAAAAAGAAGATGGAAGGAATACACACAGTCACTGTACCAAAAATAAATGTTTGATGCTTAACAATTTCAAGAGGCAGCATATCACCAAAAACTGATGGTATCAAAGAAGGAGGTCCAAGCTGAACTGAAGGCATTAGGTGTAAAAACAAACAAACAAACAAACAAACAAAAAAAAAAAAACAAGGCTCCAGGAATTGACAGAATACAAATTGAAATATTTCAACAAACTGATGCAATACTGGAGGCACTCACAGGTCTGTGCCAAAAGATTTGGAAGACAGTTATCAGACTAACCATTTGGAAGAGATACATATTTGTGCCCATTCCAAAGTAAAGTGATCCAATGAAATGCAGCAGTCATCAAACAGTATCATTAATATCACATGCAAGTAAAATTTTGCTGCAGATAATTTACAAGTGGTTTCAGCAGTACATTGGCAGAAACTTGCCAGAAATTTAAGCTGGATACAAAAGAGGATATTACTGCTGACTTCAAATGAATCTTGGTTGGAAGCAGAAAATACCATAAAGATGTTTACTTGTACTTTATTGACTATGCAAAGCCTTTCAACTGTGTAGATCATAACCAACTATGACTAACATTTTGAAGAATGGATATTCCAGAACACTTAATTTTATTTATGAGGAACTAATACATAAACCAACATAAACCAATACTGATCATTAGAAGAGAACAGGGGAATACTGAATGGTTTAAATTAGGGAAGGTATGTGCCAGGGTTGTATCCTTTTACCATCTTTATTCAGTCTGTATGCTGAGCAAATTATCAAAGAAGTTGGATTATCTGGAAAGATCATGGTATCAGCATTAGAGGAAGGCTCCTTAACAGCCTGCAATATGCAGATGACACAAATTTGCTTGCTGGAAGTGAAGAGGACTTGAAATATTTACTGATGAAAATAGATGACTTCAACCTTCAATATGAATTGCATCTCAATGTAAAGAAAACAAATTCTGTACAACTGGACCAGTAAATAACATCATAATAAATGGAGAGAAGATTGAAGCTGTTGAAGACTTCATTTTGCTTGGATCAACAGTCAACACTCATGGAAGCAGCAGTCAGGAATCCAAATGATGTATTGCTTTAGGCAGATCTCCTGCACAAGCCCTTTTTAAAGTCTTAAAGAGTAAAGATGTCAGTTTGAGGTCTAAGGTGGGCTTGTTTCAGGCCATGATATTTGCAATCACCTCATATACATGTGAAAATTGGACAATAAATAAGGAAGACCATAGAAAAATGGATGCATTAAAGTTATGGTGTTGGTAAAGAATAGTAAAAGTACCATGGCCTGCCAGAAGAACAAACAAATCTGTGTTGGAAGAAGTACAGCCAGAATGCTCCGTAGAAGTCAGGATGGCAAGAATTTACCACTCATTCTTTAGGCATGTTATCAAAATGGATCAATCCCTGGAGAAGTATATCATACTTGGAAACTTGGAGGGTCAGCAAAAAAGAGGAAGCCCCTCAACAAAATGAATTGACGCAGTGGCAGCAACATTGGGTTCAAACACTACAGGATCGGGCTGTGTTTTGTTCTATTGTACAAAGGATTGCTATGAGTCAGAACTGATTCAAAGGCACCTAACAACAACAGCAACGTTTATAAAATACAAGATGTAAATGGGACCAGGGCCAGTGCGTTGTCCGTTGTGTGTTACTTGCATCATGTTAGGCGCAAGTATGCATTTAGAGTTGTCTGTGATTCGAGGAGATGTGTACAGGTGCCAAGTTGACAAGTGATAGACTACAATGGTTAAGGTTGTGTGCTAATATGGTCGGTTCATGATTCTCTTGTTTGGCAGTTACGTGTTGGTATACTCATGCCCCACGTGAAACCAGATAGAATGAACGGAATCAATGAGAGGGAGTTTCCTACTGGTGTGGCCTGTATCCAATATATATGGACATTCTGGCAAAGCACTCTTGACTTTTTGCTTTTTCTGGATCCTGCATCTGTCTCATCACCATGTGACCTTTGTATCTATGGACTTGGGTTAACAGCCTGCCTTATTGCCTGCCTATCTTAGGATTTATTGGTTCCCAAAGCCTGTGAACCAAGTCTGACTTGGTGATCTTGGATTCATCTACCTCCATAGTCCATGAGCCAGCATTCTGCTGTCTGACCTGCCAATCTTTGATTTGTCAGACCTTACAGTCATGCCCAGGATGGGACAGTGTTTCATTCTGCTGTGCATAAGGTCACTATGAGTTGGTACCGACTCAATGACACCTAACAACAACAACAACAACAGTTATGTGAGTCAGAAGAAGTCTCACATAACATGGATTTGGGATTTACCAGCCTCTACATACAACTTCATGAGCCATTTCCTTGAGATAAATCTCTCTCATACAAAACCACTGAATCCTATATATATATGATTATGATTATATATGTGATTATGACATACTTATTACATAATTATATGTATATATGATTATGACACATATATTACATAATTATGCACATAATTATGTAATATATATGTCATGTTGTTGTTGTTGTTAAGTGCCATCGACTTGATCCCGACCCATAGCGACCCTGTGTAGGGTTTCTGAGGAGCAGCTGGTGAACTTGAACCGCCAACCTTGCAGTTCAAATGGCTTTGCAGTCTGGCACATTAACCCACAGCACCACAATTATGTAATATGTATGTCATAATCATATATATATGACATGATATACTGAACAAAGGTGTACTTCATATTTTTTTTGTTTTTCCTGAAAGGAAATTTTCCTCTCAATAAAAGGTTCTGTGTTGACTACTTCTTTCTTTTCAAGTAACGTGTAATATGGAGATGAAGTTGGTCTCTCTGAGGATAGCTTTTAAATTAATGAAAATTTCCCTTCCTACTCTCAGAAACTGAAATAATAGGAAATCGTTAACAGTGACCAGGATCTGCTTGGTTTTACCTTTAAAAATAGGGGTGAAAAGAACTTTGCTTAAAGCAAGAAGGAAAGTCCATGTTTTTTGGACTTAGAGAGGGTATGTCTTCCACCCCAATCACTCCACTCACTAGATCCTTAATGAATCAAGAGCAGCTCCATCTCATCCCCTCGGCTCTATCATAAAAGTCCAGACAGACAGATAGGTTGTACTGTCCAGGAAGTCCAGCAGAAGAATTTGGGTTAGGAGAGAGGGTTAGGAGCTCAAGTAGATAAATGTGACAATGCTGGGTCAGAATGTGGACCGGTAATCGGAAGAAGAGAAAGGGTCATGTGTTGCAAGGATAGAAACGTATACTGAACCTTTGGCTTGGTGAAGCAGGCTCATCCTGTCAAGTCCTGCCAAGGCCGTGTCAGTGCTGGTCCCAGAGTGTGGGGATTCCTGAACCTGCATTTGTAGCAAGTCAAAACACCTGACTGGAGTGGCTCAGAGGCCTTGTTAGTTCCTGGTGATGCCTCTTCCCTTACTAAGGGGTGACTTCATCCTTCCATTCACCTGAATGTGTCGGTGGGTGTACCTGTTGTTGTTGATATTGATGTGCCATCAAGGTGGTACTGACACACAGCAATCGTTTATAGGGTTTCCGAGGAACAGCTTGGTGGGTTTGAACTGCCAACTTTGTAGTTAACAGTCCAGTGTGTATCCTACAGCACCACACCAAAACTTGGAATTTGCTAAGTGTAGATAAAATTGCTCATTTTCACCACTGGAGGGCTCTTCCACCAGCTTAATCTGGAACCTAAGAGATTCGAAGCTCTATTACTCCTTTTTGTGATGGAATCAAACTTAACTGTCTGTGCTTGCCAATGACCTTCTCTGATCTTACTCATCTGGTAGGAGACTGCGAAGCATTTGGACGGCGCAGAGCTGATGTTTGATTCTCCGATGAAGGTTATTTCCCCCCAGCACTGAGCTCTTGGCCAGCACAGTGGCCAACGTAGTACTTTCTCCTGTTCGTCCTTTGAAATATCTGAAACTTCCCTCACCTCAGCAATGTCAGTGCCCCTCGAAATTGGTGTCATTTACTGTGATAAACTGAAGACTAATTCAATTCAAGAAATGCTTCTTGAGTACCTGCTATGTGCCCTACAATCTGCTCGCTACGTTAGAGAATACAGGATGTGGTTTCTATCTGTAAGAATCTTATTAATACAATATGGAGCATTTTATTAGGACATGTGACAGTTAAGGTTTGGGTTTAATTTGGCCGGGCCTGGATCCTCAGTGAATTGGCAGTTAAGACGTAGCAATCCCCTATGATGAGATCTAATATAATATAGTCACTCCCCCCATTCTGTGATCTGATAAAGTCATCCCTAGTCTGCTGGGAGTAGCCTCTGTGTTGCAAATCCTCACTGCTCTGATGTTAACGAGGTTGGATGCATTCCACTTGATTAAGTTGTATCTTGAGTCATTCTCTTTTGAGATATAAAAGAGGTTAAACAAGTGAGCAGAGTGCAGAGGGACCTACTGCCACCAAGAAAGAAGAGCCTGGTTTGGTGTACATCGTTGGGACGTGGAGTTCCTGCAGTGTGAAGTTCCTAGAACCAGGGGAAGACGATGTCAAGACATATGGAGATTTCTAAGGAATGCTGGGTCTACAAAATGCTGAAAACAGACAAGACCTTTTCCCCAGAGCCGAAAAAGAAAGAAGCCTACCCCTAGAGCCAACACTCCACATGTGGACTTCTAGCCTCCTAGACTGTGGGGGGATAAAGAAATATCCGTTAAAGCCGTCTACATGTGGTATTTCTGTTACAGAGCGCTAGAGAACTAAAACAGTACATTTAGGTGTAAGAAGCAGAAACTCAGTGGTGCTAGCTTAAGAAAAGGGGCGATTTGGTGTTAGGACATGGAAATGTTTCAAGGAACCTAAGGGTAAAGATAACCAGGCCCCAACAAGGAGCTGAAACCAGGAAATAAAAACCATTAGGAGTCATGGGAGTCATTCTACTTGTCACCTCTGCTCCTTTACATTTATTCTTCATTTAATTTTAGTTTTGCCTTCGCTGCTCTTCAGTCTTCAAGGTAAAAGCTGAAACTTTAAGTTTTTATGTCATCTTTACTCAAGAAACCAACCAATCAAAGTGGTAGTTTTAGTCCCAATTCAGAATTTCTAGGAGAGATTATCTGATTGGCCAAGCCTAAACTGTGTGTTATTTCCTGCCCAGCCCACTGTGGTCAAGAAGACAGGGTCATGTAGTCCAAAGAAGGCTACCCAGCCCAGCCCCTGTGACTTGGGCAAGGGAGAACATTTCTCAAAGAGGTGGAATTTCTGTGGTGTTTTCATAGATTCTACTACAGTCCACATGGTTCACATTGGGAATCACTCTGGTGATACTCATAAAAAGAAGACGACATGGTAGGCTAGCGGAGATTGAAGCCCTCAGATCTGTTTTGGAAGAAGTGCAGCCAGAGTGCTCCTTTGAGGCCAAGATGGCTTAACTTCGTCCCTCATATTTTGGACTTATTGTCAGGAGGGAACAGTCGCTGGAGAAGGATATCATGCTTGGTAAGATAGAGGGTCAGAGAAAAAGAGGAAGACCCCTAATAAGATGGATTGGCCAGGTGACATCATTGATGGCGTCAAGTGTGGCAGCAGTAGTGAGGTTGGCCCAGGATTGGACATTGTTTCGTTCTGCTGTGCATGGGGTCGCTATGAGTCAGTTCCAACTCAATGGCACCTGACAACAACAACAACAACAACAACTCTCAATGAAGGAGTCCTGGTGTGGCTCTGTGGGTTAATGTGCCAGACTGCAAAGCCATTTGAACTGCAAGGTCAGTGGTTCAAGCTCACCAGCTGCTCCTCGGAAACCCTATACAAGGTCACTATGGGTCGGAACCGACTCGACGGCTCTTAACAACAACAGCAACTCTAAATGAAAGGAGCTCTGGTAGCATAGTGGATTATGAGCTGAGCTGCTAACAGAAAGGTCAGCAGTTCGAATCTACCAGCCACTCTGTAGGAGAAAGATGAGGCTTTCTGCTCCCATAAAGATTTACAGCCTCGGAAACCCAAGACAGGGTTGCTGTGAGTCAAACCAACGCCACAGTACATAACCACCGTTAGAAATGAAACTCACTTGGGCTTAGTGATAAAGAACACGCCTCACCTGTTGTCTATACCCTTCGTCTGAGGGAGGAGATAGGAGCGTAGGTTAAAAGAAAAGATCTTCTGAGGTTAGGCATCCACATTGTTGCAAGTCAGTCAAAGGATAAGCACTGAACTGCTAACCACAGGTTGTAGTTTTGCAGAACAAAGATGAGGCTTTCTGCTCCCATAAGATTTATATGCTTAGAAACCTATACAGGGTCACTATGACTCAGAACCGAATTGACGGCATATAACAACAACATCACAACAGTGATAGAATTTGAGTGGTAGAAACAGGGTAGAAAAGATCGAGGTGAAAGACCATGATGTTTCAGAGAGAACAACCAAGAGACGTTTTCTTTTTGCCTTCTCTGCTCGTTAGTCTTCAAGATAAAAGTAAGACTTTTTAAAGTTTTTATGTCATCTATAGCTGATGGAAGGAGAACTTGAAGTTAGAGTATGTTACTGAAAGGTACAAAGATAACCAATGAAGGAACTGAAACAATTTTACAGCTCTGTTTGGAGAAGAGAAGATTGGAGCAAAGTGAGTTAAATACAATAAAACAGAAATGAATACTTGCGGTTATCTTTGGGGAGAAGGACAGCTGCCTTCCATTATAGTACTTTCTTTAGTATTTGAGGTTTTTTTTTTTTAATGTGTGCATATATATGCTGATAAATGTTTAAAGTTAATTAAAAAATAAATGAAAACAGCTAGTCTCATGCCACCTGCCCATCTTTCCCGACCCTGCCTGCTTTATCACTGCAGGAATGCAGGTGTTTACTGTGATTCATCTACTTCTGTGTTGTTTAGAATGCTCTTTCCTGAGATAACCTTTCCATAAAAGCATTGATTTAGTTTTTAAATCATTTTAATTTTACATAAAAGTTGCTGCCACCACATGGTCTCATGGCTCTGTCACGCACTACATTTATATCACATTCAAATGTGGTCTCCTCAGAGAATTTGTCTTCAACTGTTCTATCTAAAATAACCTTCCATACTTCTTTCTGTCCCTTCTCTCTGCTCTGTGTTTCTTCGTTGGTGTCGGTAGGTGCCATGGAGTCAGTTCCGACTCATAACAACCCTGTGTAGGGTTTCCGAAGAGCGGTTGGTGGGCTTGAACCACCAACCTTGTGGTTCAAACCGACCTTGTGGCCCAGTGCATTAACCTGCTGCACCACACCAGGACTCCAGTCATCATATTGGTGGTGGTGGTTATGTGCTGTGGAGTCAGTTCCAACTCACAGTGACCCTGTATAGGGTTTCTGAGGCTGTAAATCTTTACGGGAGCAGAAAGCCTCATCTTTCTCTTGTGGAATGGCTGTTAGTTTCAAACTGCTGATTTTGAGGTTAGCAGCCTGACTCATAACCACTATGTTACCAGAGCTCCTTAGTCATCACATTTGTTGTTGTTACTGTTGTTGAGTGTGGTTGAGTTGGTTCCGACCCATAGCAACCCTGTATTGGGTTTCCAAGGAGTGGCTGGTGAATTTGAACTACCGACCTTATGGTTCAAACTGACTTTGCAGTCCAGTGCATTAACCCACAGCGCCACACCAGGACTCCAGTCATCACATTGTTGTTGTTAAGTGCCATCGAGTTGATTCCGACCCATAGCAGCTGGTGAGCTTGAGCCACCGACCTTGCAGTTCAAATAACTTTGCAGTCTGATGCATTAGCCCACAGCGCCACACCAAGACTCCAGCCATCACATTAAGGGTGAGTTAATTCATCATCTAACCAAATATAGCAGGCCAATTTGTAAGCTGATAATTTTGTATGTCCTGCGAATGAAATGACAGATTTTGGCAGGGAAAAAGACTCCCCACTCCTGCCTTATAGCTTTGTCCTCAAGATCATTTCCTCAGTAGATCACATGCATATGAATCTCTGCCTTGAGCTCTGCTTCTTGGGAAGCCTATGGAAGGCAGCAAACAGTGTTGGTAAGTGCCAGGATGGGAAGGTGTAAATCAAGGAAGGGCATTTAATATCATTGAGGGTCATCAAGAAGGCTTCTTTCTCAAAGGATGTTCCATTTAAGCTGAATCCTTAGGATGAATAAGGTACCAAGTGAAGTGCAAGGGAGACTGGGATACAAGAGAGTAGGACTAGTGTTTTCAAAGTCCTGGTGATGGGTGAAATTGAGAGAATGAAAGAAGTTTAGTCTGGTTGGGATATGAAATATAATGTGGAGTTAGAATGATGCCTTCTTCATACTTGGATATTAGATCCACACAAGATTTTGGCAATGGATATTCTCACATAGAATTAACCAGAAAATATTTATCCCTACTCACATTTTGGTCACCATTTATTTGTCAGTGTGTCATACTGTGGCTATGATGCTGAAAGCTATGCCATCAATATATCAAATACCAGAAGAGCCACCCATGCTGGACAGATTCCAGTGGAGCTTTTAGACTAAGGCTACAAGAAAAGTCTAATGATCCATTTCCCAAAATTAGTCAATGAAAACCTCATGGATTACAACAAAATATTGTCCAGTATAGTGTTAGAAGATGAGTTCAGTAACCACGACTAAGGACTCAAACATACCACCAACTGTGCAGATGACACAGGACCAGGCGACGCTTCGTTCTGTCACACATAAGGTTGGCACAAGTTGGAGCTGACTTGATGGCAACTAACAACAACAAATTTCCTTTTTTAGGAACTATGTTGCCAAATAATTCTCAAGCTTGATATGCAGCGACTATTAAATCCTAAAACAGTTAAGCCCCTAAAGACTCTTGAACCCAATAATAAGTTCATCCTCTCCAATTCTGCTTCAGATGAGGCCAGGTAGAGAAATGGACAAAGAAGAATATTTAAATATGCATATAGATGCATGATAGAAGGCACTGAAAAGAGAAGAGGTCTTCTCTACAGTAAACTTCTATTCCTACTATATTTCTAATCAGAAAAGATAAATCTGATTATTCCTACTCAGTTGGATTTGATCATTTCTATGGGCTTCTGTTTAAAATATTTTTTTTTTCATAATTGAAGGATTCTCTGGGCAAATTATTGAATGATGCAGAAAGCATCAAAAGAAGATGGAGGGAATACACGGAGTCACTGTACCAAAAGGAAATTGTTGATGTTCAGTTGCTACAAGAGATAGCATATGATCAAGAGCCAATCATACTGAAGGAAGAAGTCCAAGGCGTGTGGAAGTCATTAGCAAAGAACAAGGCACTGGGAATTGATGGAATAAATATTGAAATATTTCAAGAAAGTGAGGCAGCATTGAAGGTACTCACTCATCTCTGCCAAGAAATTTGGAAGACAACTATCTGGCCAACTGATTGGAAGAGATCCATATTTGTGCCCATTCTAAAGAGAATTGACCTAATGGGATGCAGAAATCATCAGACAGTCTCTTTGGTATCCCATAAGAGTAAAGATTTACTAAAGATAATACAGAAACGGCTGCAAGCATATTTTGGCGGAGAACTTCCAGAAGTTCAAACCGGATTCAGAAGAGGCTTTGGAATGAGGGATATCATTGCTGATGTCCGATGGATCTTGGCTGAAAGCAGAGAATATCAGAAAGGTGTTTACCTGTGCTTTAATGCAAAGGCTATCAGTTGTGTGGATCATGGCAAGCTACGGACAACATTGCAAAGTATGAGCATTCCGGAACACTTAATTGTGCTCATGAGGAATCTGTACCTGGACCAAGAGGCAATTGTTTGAACACAATATGGGAACACTGAATGGTTTAAAATTAAGAAAGGTGTGCGACAAGGTTGTATTTTTTCACCATACTTATTCAACCTGTTCTGAGCAAATAATCTGAGGAGCTGTGTTATATGAAGAAAAACATGTCATCAGGATTGGAGGAAGACTCATTAATAACCTGTAATATGCAAATGATACAACCTTGCTTGCTAAAAGCCAAGAGGACTTAAAATACTTACGGATTAAGATCAAAGAGCACAGCCTTCGGTATGGATTGTATCTGAATGTAAAGAAAACAAAGATCCTCACCACTGGACCAATAAACAATATGCTGATCACCGGAGAAAAGATTGAAGTTGTCAAGGACTTCATTCTTCATTCTTCTTGGATCAACTATCAACACTCATGGAAGCAGCAGTCAAGAAATCAAACGATGTGCAGGCAAATCTGCACAAGACCTTTTTAAAGTGTTGAAGAGCAAAGATGTCAGCTTGAGGACTAAGGTGTGCCTGACCCAAGCCATGGTATTTTCAATAATCTCATATGCATGTGAAAGCTAGACAGTGAATGAGAAAGACCGTAGAAGAATTGATGCCTTTGAGTTATGGTGTTGAAGGAGAATATTTGAGTTATGGTGTTGAAGGAGAAAGTGCCATGGGCTGCCAAAAGAACCAACAGATCTGTGTTGGAAGACGTGCAGCCAGAGTGCTTCTTGGAGGCCAGGATGGCCAAACTTCTTCTCTCCTACTTTGGACATACTGTCAGGAAGGACCATTCACTGGAGAAGGATATCACGTTTGGTAAGGTGGAGAGTCAGAGTAAAAGAGGAAGACCCCCAGCAAGATGGATTGGCCAAGTGGCAGCATCAGTGGGCTAAAGCATGGCAACAATTGTGAGGTTGGCCCAGGACCGGGCAGTGTTTCGTTCTGTTGTGCATAAGGTCACTATGAGTCGGTACCAACTCAATGGCACCTAACACCAACAATGGGCTTCCGTGTGCCCTAAGCTCTAGTTTTCAAATTAGGAACTCTTATTGCTGCCTGGTTCCTTTGTATTCTTGAATATTGAGCGTGTTCGAAAAGAGTTGTTGTTGTTAAGTGCCATTGAGTCGATTCCGACCCATAGCGACCCTGTATAGGGTTTCCAAGAAGCAGCTGGTGAGCTTGAACCGCCGACCTTGCAGTTCAAATGGCTTTGCAGTCTGGCGCATTAACCCACAGCGCCACCCCAGGATTCTGTATTTTCATTTATATTGTTAAAAGACACACCCAGACTTACTGAAGAGGGTGCACAACATCCAGATAGCCTACACTTTGAACAGATAAAGACAGGAGTGTCTTTTTTGTGAAAGGATGGATGTGTTCTATCTGAGGAAAAAGCGATGCATGTGAATGTTTTCTAGAAAAAGGGTAGCCTTCTAGTTACTTAGCCAATCACCTTTCTTCATTTTTCCTTACTAACAAATCCCGTACTATGGTTGTCTAGCTGAAAGGAAATTCTATTTCTTTCTTGAGGAAGGGTGACCCAATAACAAAACTCTGGCTAATGAAATGTAATTAAGAGATGTTTTGTGGCTCTTCATCTCCTACAAGGAAATTAGTGATTCGACTTTGCTGGTACATTCCTGGAGTCCTGGGGTGGCGCTGTGGGTTAATGTGCTAGACTGCAAAGTCGGTTTGATCTGCCAGGTTGGCGCTTCAAGCTCACCAGCCACGCCTCAGAAACCCGATACAGGGTTGCAGTGGTGTGTTATTGACTCAACAGCACTTACCAACAACAGTACATGCCTGTTACCCATCTCTCTCTTCCTGCCTAGAACCAGGACCCAGTGATGGAGGTCGATCAATCAATACAAGGTCTTCCTGCCTAGAACCAGGACCCAGTGATGGAGGTCGATCAATCAATACAAGGTCTTCCTGTCTAGAACCAGGACCCAGTGATGGAGGTCGATCAATCAATACAAGGTGACAAGCACATATTGAGGATCAATGAAACAATAAAATGGAAGAAGCTGCTGCAAGCTGTCGAGTTTTGACTCATAGCGACCCTCTATGGGGTTTCCAAGGCTGTCCATCTTTACTGAAGCAGAGAGCCTGTCTTTCTCCCACAGGGTGGCTGGTAGATTCAAACTGCTGACCTTGCGGTTAGCAGCCCACCACACAGCCAGGGCTCCTTAAACAGAAGAAACCTGCATCCTGAATAGCACTGTGGAGCCACCGTCTGAGGCCAGTACGACCGCTTATCCCCCAAGTTCTTACTACAGGGCAGAAATGACTCCTTTATTTATTCCATACATTTTTTATTTTAGCAGATAAGCACAATTCCTCGTTGATAACAAGAAATGAAACTACAGAGTAGTCTGTTAGTCGTGAATCTTCTTTCTGATCACAGTTGCCAGAAACGCTATTCAAACTGCCTAAAACAAAACAAAAACAATAAATCAGTGCATGTAGCTTTGAAGTCCAAAGGAAGATGTATTCAGGCCTGACTGGGTCCAAGGCCTCCAGCCACGACATCAGGATGTACCTCTCACCGTCTCAGCCCTGCCTCCTCTTCACTGGCTCCATTCTCCGCCCGGCTTTCTGCCCAAGTACCATGAGCTCCTGGCTTCCATCCGACCAGCTGAGCAAACCCAGCAGAAAGATTCTTACTAGATGGTAGAAAGTCAAAAATCACAGACTTTCCCTGTGCACTACAGATATGTAGATGCCAGAATACCCATATTATATTAGATCAGTCAGCAAATATTTATTAAGACTCATTTATTAGTTGGAGCATGCTGGCTCTGTACAATAAGCACATGGACTGCGAACTGCAAAGTGTCTGGTTCGAGCCCACCAGCTGCTCCGCAGGAGAGAGATGAGGCTTTCTGCTCCTGTGAAGATTTAAAGCCTCTGAAACCCTATACAGGGTTGCCATGCATCGGAATCAACTTGACAACCAATTTTATTAGAAGTCCTTGGGTGGTGCCATGTTTGGCTGTTAACCCAAAGATTGGAGGATCAAGTCTACCCACAGGCTCTATGGAAGAAAGGTCTATGGTTCTACTTCTGAAAAATCAGCTATTGAAAAATCCACAGAGCACAGTTCCACTCTGGGACCGCCCTAAGTCAGAATTGTGTGTCAATTAGCATTTGCAAAGCTCTATTCTTGGTCTTCAAGGAGCTCTGGTAGTGTACTGTTTACGAGTCCGAGTCCAGCTGCTAACCTCAAGGTCAGCAGTTCAAAACGACCAACCATTCTGCGGGAGAAAGATGAGGCTTTCTGCTCCCGTAAAGATTTAGAGCCTCGGAATCCCTATACAGGGTCATTATGAGTTGGAACCGACTCCACGGCACACCACCACCACCACCACCACCACCATTCTAGGTATTCAGACTCCTAGTGTAGCGCTGTAGGATCGGTGCTGGACTACAAACCACAAGGCCAGCAGTTCAAACCCACCACCTGTTCCTCAGACACCCAGTACAGGAGTGCTATAAGTCGGAGTCGACTCAAAGGTACTAAACAACAACATTCCAGGTATTGAGGACACAGCACTAAAGCCTCTGCAGAGGCAGGTGAGGAAGACATTCTAGGTGAGGGAGAAAGCCACTGAACATTTAACCAAACAGACGAAAAAATGCAAGTAGTGATAAATACTGTGAGGAAAATGGAAGTGAGGAGTAATAGAGTATGCATGCCCAACAGTCATGAGGTAGAATAGAGGGCTAGCTACCATGATGCTTTTTTCCTCTTGTTTGTTTTAATACTTTCTTGTGTTTTCGGTAAAGATTTACACAGTAGTTTAAGTTCCCATTTAACAATTTCAATACAAGTTGTTCGGTGACAGTGTTTACATTCTTCACAATGTGGGAGCATTCTCATTGTTTCCATTCTGGTTGCTCCATTTCCCTTCATCTAGTTTTCCTGTCTGCTTACATTCTCATCTTTGTTTAAAAGTAATTGTTGACCATTGGATTTCAGATTGGTGATATTTTAAAGAAGTATAGTGCTTAGAGTGATCCTCATTATTTTGTGAGTCAATGTGTTATTTTGCTTCATGGTAACTGTAGGGCTTAGTTTTAGTTCAAGGCGTGAAGTGTATCTCAGGGTAAAAGTTTAGGGAGTCGTCCAGATTCAACCAGTGCAATATTGTTGTTTTTAATTGGCTAGTGGATTTGAACCACTGACCTTGCAGTTTGCAGTCTAGTGCTATAACAACCAGTGCAATAGGTCTGGTTTGGAATGACTTAAAAAAAAATTGTATAAATGTATATAACATAACATTTGTCCATTCAATCTTTATTTATGTGCCTAATTTAGTGTTATCAGTTACAGTAACCGTGTTGTGCAACCTCCACCAAAGATTATTGTCAAATTGTCCATCACCATAAACAGAAATTGCCTGATTCCTAAATAATGACTCAAATTAGAAAGTGACTTTGTAATTGAGAAAATGTGATGATGGGACAGGGGTTCAGCCCTAAGAGGATCTAGGGGTCTAAGCTGACATTCCTGACATGGGAACAAATGTGTCTTGTTGAAGAACAAAAAGGATAGTATGGTAAGAATCCCATGAATGAGAGGAAGAAACGAAGGGACTAAGGTGAGAAAGGATGCTGAGGTTCAGATTACATAGAACTGGAAATACAGAGTGAAGAGTTCAAGTGTGTGCATTTAACAGTGTGAAACTATTGCATGATTTTAAGCAGGGAGTAAATTGATATGATTTGTGCTTCAGAAATTTCACTCCAGCCAATGAGTGGCTAATGAACCCTCCATGGGGCAAGAGTAGAGGCAAGAAGAGAAGTTAGAGATACTGGTTGGCATCTTGGACTAAGACTGTTAAGGAATCTGGTTTTTTTCCTGAGGGTCATTGGGAACATTGAAAGGTGTTAAGCAGAACGTGATAATAATAATCAAGTTTGAGTTTTAATGTAAAGCTGGTAACCAGTGTCTTGTCTTGGCTCTGCTCTGTGGGATGGAATTTGTAGTAGAGACCCAGCAAGAAAATAACAGGGCCATTTGACCCCAAACTTGCCCAGGACACTTGCTCTTTGTTCCACCCTATAGGTTGCACCATGTGTGTGTGTGTGTGGGGGGGGCACTGGCCTTTCTCCAAGACCTGACTAAGGAAACCAAACTCTGGAGTAGCGCTATTGGCTTGTTGTTTGGTACCATAGAGTTGGCCCCACCTCATGGTGACCTCATGTACCATGGACCAAAGCCCTGCCTGGTTCTGCTGTATCTAGATGATTAGTAGTGGATCCTTAAGGCTTTCATTGGCTCATTCTCAGAAGTCGATTGTTGGGCCTTTCTTCCTATTTCATCAAAGTCCGGAAGTTCCGCTGAAACCTACTCAGTATCATAGCAACACAGAGCCTCTGCTTAGAGAGGAATGGTGGCTCTGTATGACGTTTCTACCTTCCATGTAGGAAACTGGTTCAATTCTCTACTGGCTAAAGATACTCAAAAGGTTTCCTGGACAAACTTCATCAGGATAACTAGGAGAAAGAGTCTTTATCTATAAACCTGAACAGGTTTTGGTGAGAAAAGTTTTTATCTATGGAAACACCAAACACTCTGCTTGGTGCATGGCAGAAAATGTTGGTAGAGAGAATGAGTTTAGAGGTAGTGAAACCTGTGGTAAAGTCCTAGTCCCATCAGGGCTGTGTATTTTCTTTTTTCTTTTACTGTGAATTGAGTGATGGTTTACATGGGAGAACATCAGTTTATACTCATCATTTCATTGCATTGGTTACAGTCTCCTCCGTGAATCATCATTCAGCAGTATTTGCTTCTATTCCCTCTGTTTATGTTGTTGTTGTTTGCGGGGATGTACACAAAAACACAAAGGAACATATATAATCATTTAAGCAACCAATGGGCACATTCTGCAAGACTGCCTGCTGGCCACCAGCACACAGCCTTTCTCTTTCCATGAGTCTGGAGTCCTCAGCTGCTCCCTCTCTCCATATCCTCATCTCTGCCTCCACCTCTGGTGTTGCTGCTTCTCAGGATAGGGTTCCACATTCTGCTCATGCTCTTCTCCCTTGATGGTCCTAGGGTCCTCTGTTTTGGACTGTAAGATTAGGGCTGTGTATTCTTGAGAAAACTACTTAACCCTGTATACCACTCTTTTCTCATAAAATATGAATAATAATAAGACCTATCTTTATGGATTATAATGAGCATGCAATATGATAATACAGGTATAGTGTTTAACACAATGCATTGTTGCTGTTGTTGTAAGGTGCCATCGAGTCGGTTCCGACTCCTAGCGATGCTATGCCCAACAGAACAAAACACTGCCCGGTCCTGGGCCAACCTCACAATTATTGTTACTCTTGACCCTGTTGATGCTGCCACTTTGCCAATCCGTCTCGCCGGGAGTCTTCCTCTTGTTCTCTGACCTTACCAAACATGATATCCCCTCTCCAGTGAATGGTTCCTCCTGAAAATATGTCCAAAGTATGAGAGACAAAGTCTGGCCATCCTGGCTTCCAAGGAGCATTCTGGCTGCACTTCATCCAACACAATGCATGGCATGTAGTGCATGCTCATTAAATATCAGTGACAGCTATAAATAAAACTATGATGCCAAAGAACCCAGCTCTCCTAATGAGATTTGTTTTCATCTGCCACCTTAAGAATAACAGGAAGCTGTTAGTGATTGGTTAATCAGTTTCCAGAGATTTGTGCCCTAGGAAAACGAAATGACCCAAGAAGTAGTTAGAGATTCAAAAGGTGTCTTCATTGAGATTTGAGATGAACATCTCAACAGACAACAAAAAGGCAAAACCACTTTGGAGTCTTCCCTACATTCACTGAAATAGGATATGGTTTGGGACTCTTCCTGCTGGCTTGGATTGTTGGCCAAAGCGCCAATGCTGAAAATAATCAGCATGGAATATTCTCACATTTGGAGCCAGAGAGCTGTCAGATAATGGCCTAGGGCTCATTAAGAGATGGCCATTAAGAGTTTGACTTGAACTACTCCTACAAAGACTGTATAGACAGAGGCTGGAGTTCAAGGAAATGACAGAACTAATGAGCTCTGGAGCTGCGGAGGAGAGCACTTTGTCTTTTCTTATTCTGTCCCCATGGTAGAGAAGCGGGTGGCTCTTCCTCAGCAAGTCAAGTAAGAAGTGGTCCAATACGCTTCTTGTTAGGATGAGGGAGCTGCAAGATGGGAAACTGACAGCTCCCTCCCTGGCCAGAGCGTGCAGAGCTGGGAGACAAAGCAGTGAACCAGAGCAGAGCATGGTGAAGGAGGATTGGGGACAGATTGACCAGAGTTCTTTGGGGCAGGTTTGAACACATGAACATAGTAATGGGTCCCTGGTGCCTAAAGAACTGTGGAGCTCAAGGTTGCTTGGAGCAATCTTCCAATAGAGGACAAGGAGCTAGGCAGTCTCTACTCCCAGGTATGCAGTGAAATCCAAATGAAAGGTCAAGTTCTCTTCATGCAACCAAGTCCACGAAGGGACCAGCATTTGGTGCCTGCTATTCTGAGAGCTCAAAAAGCCAAAGAGAACCACTGATGACTCTGTTTGAGAAGCAAGGCTTTGGTCTCGTCTCCTCTGCCTGGCCCCCTAGCCTTTTAATACCTGATACCCTATCCCAGGGTTAGGGAGCATTTTTCTGCCAAAATTTATAACATAATTCATGGGCCATACAAAATTACCAACTTAAAAAATTAACTTGCTTTATTTGGTCAAACAGTTCATTAACTCGCCCCTAATGCCATGGCTGGAGTCCTGGTGTGGCACTGTGGGTTAATGCACTGGACTGCAAGGTCGGTTTGAACCATAAGATTGGTGGTTAAAGTTAACCAGCTGCTCCTTGGAAACTCTATACAGGGTAGTTATGAGTCAGGACTGACTCGACGGCACTTAGCAACAACAATAATGTAATGGCTGGAACTGCAGTTACCTTGGGAGATCCCAACCGACCAAATGATTTTGCCTTATACAGCCTGCAGGTTGGACATTCCCCACCCCTGCCCTCTCCTCTAGTCCCAGAGGAGCCAGAAACAGAAGGCGGTAAAGGAAAGAGGGACATGCTAGCTTCCGCTTCCCCACTAAAAGAGGCCCTCTAGTCACTGTCCGTCATAGAACCCAGCTTCTCGGATTATTTGCTCAGCATACAGGCTGAATAAGTATGATGAAAAAATACAACCCTGTCACACATCTTTCTTAATTTTCAATCATTCAGTGTTTCCATGCAGAAAAATGTGGCATCAGATTGGAGAAAGACTCATTAGCAACCTGCGATATGGAGATGTTACAACTTTGCTTGTGAAACTGAAGAGGACTTAAAACATTTACTGATGAAGATCAAAGAGCACAGCCTTCGGTATGGATTACATCTCAATGTACAGAAAACAAAAATCCTCACCACTGGGCCAATAAACAACATTCTTACCAACGGAGAAAAGATTGAAGTTGTCAAGGACTTCATTCTTCTTGGGTCAACTATCAACACTCATGGAAGCAGCAATCAAGAAATCAACTGACATATTGCATTAGGCAAATATGCTGCACAAGAGCTTTTTAAAGCGTTGAAGAGCAAAGATGTCAGCTTGAGGACTAATGTGCGCCTGACCCAAGCCATGGTATTTTCAATAAACTCATATGCATGCAAAAGCTGGACAGTGAATAAGGAAAATCAGAAGAATTGATGCATTTGAGTTATGGTGTTGGAGGAAAATATTGAAAGTGTCATGGGCTGCCGAAAGAACCAATAGATCTGTTTTGGAAGAAGTGCAGCCAGAGTGCTCCTTGGAGGCCACGATGGCCAAACTTCATCTCTCATACTTCGGATATATTGTCAGGAAGGACCAGTCACTGGAGAAGGATATCATGTTTGGTAAGGTGGAGGGTCAGAGAAAAAGAGGAAGACCCCCAACGAGATGGATTGGCCAAGTGGCAGCATCGATGGGCTCAAGTGTGGCAACAATAGTGAGGTTGGCCTAGGATCAGGCAGTGTTTCGTTCTGCTGTGCGTAAGGTCGCTACGAGTCGGTATCGACTCAATGGCACCTGACAACAACAACAGTCACGGTCCACAAGCACTGGAGGAAGGGAAAGGTTGAATTAAATGTGAGACTGAACTTTTGATTTTGATTGAATTGGGCTATAAAAACCTTTGTATTATGAAAAATTTCAAGCATGAATAAAAGTAGGAAATAAGTGAGGCGAATACCCTTCTACCCATCACTAGCTAAGACAGTTATTGGCTTATGACCAATTATGTTTCATCTCTCCACTCCACTCCCTGTCCTCTCTGCTGGATTATTTTAAAGCAAGTACCAAACATCATCTTGTCTCAGGATGCGACTTTCGGATTCCTGTGAGTCCCAGTTACAAAAGTAAGCATCTTAAATTTGAAATTGATCAGAAGGCTCTGAATTCTGCTCACTGTTCAATTTTATACTCTCTAGACCATAGAGTTCCATGAAGGCAGAACATTTTTCTGTTTTCTTTGCTTCTTGTTATAGAACACAACACTTTAGGTAGCTCGATCCATAGAGAGATAACTACTATGGAATCAGCTATGACTCATGGAGACCTCATGTACAACAGAAAAAACTTTTGCCCAGACAAGCATCATTCACACAATCAACATCATGTTCAAGTCCTTATTTGTCCCTGTTGTACCAGTCCTTCTTACCAAGGGGCACCTTCACCCTCATAGCCCCTCTACTCCGCAGCACTTAGCAATAACATATGTATATGTATATGTATTTGTTATTGTTGTTGTTAAGTGCCATGGAGTCAGTTCTTAGTCGTAGCAACCCTGTATAGGGTTTTCGAGGAGTGTATGATGAATTTGAACCACCGACCTGTGGTTCAAACCAACATTGCAGTCCAGGGCATTATCCCACAGTGCCATACCAGGAATCAAACTGACTATATCTGTGAGAAAAGACTGTGGATGAGTTCTACTTCATCAGCCAAAACAAGGCCAGGGGCAGACTGTGGAACAGATCACCAATTGCTCTTATGGAAGTTCAGGCTGGAGCTGAAGAACATTAAAACCAGTCTGTGAGACCCTGAACATATCCCAATGTGAATTTAGTGATCATCTCAAGAACAGATTTGATCCATTAGACAATAATGACCAAAGACCAGAAGGGTTGAGGGATGACATCAAGAACATCATACAAGAAGAAAACAAAAGTTCATTAAGAAGACAAGAAAGGAGGAAACGACCAAAATGGATGTCAGAAGAGACTCTGAAACTTGCTGTCCAGTGTAGAGATGCTAAAGCAAATGAATAGATAGGCAAGAGAGCTGAAGAAGAGATTTCAAAAGGCAGCTGGAGAAGACAAAGTCAAGTATTATAACGAAATATGCAAAGACCTGGAGTTAGGAACCAACAGGGGAAAACACACTCAATAGTTCTCAAGCTGAAAGAACTGAAGAAAAGATTAAAGCCTTGATTTTCATTATTGAAAGATTCTATGGGCAAAAGAAGTCCTGGTGTAGCACTGTTGGATACAACTGCAAGGGTGGTGGTTCAAACCCACCAGCCACTCCTTAGGAACCTTATACTGGGTCTCTATGGGAGTCCTGGTGTGATAGTGTGGGATGAAGCACTGGACTGCAAGGTCAGTTTGAACTACAAGGTCGGTGGTTCAAACGCACCTTGGAAACCCTATACAGGGTTACTATAAGTCTGAACCAACTCAACAGCACTTAACAACAACATGAGTCAGAACCAACGTGACAGCACTTCACAACAACAACAACATGGGCAAAATAGGAGTCGTGGTGTAGTGGTATAGGATAAGCTCTAGATTGCTAACCACAAGGTCGGTGGTGCAAACCCATCAGTAGTTCCTCAGGAACTCTGTATAGGGTTGCTATAAGTCAGAACTGACTGGATAGCACTTAAAATACCGTGGGCAAAACACTGACTGTTACAGAAAGCATCAAAAGAAAAATGGAAGAAGGAATGCACAGTCACTGTAAGAAAAAGAAATGGTCAATATTGAACATTTCAAGAGGCAGCAAATGATCAAGAGCCAATGGTACTGAAGGAAGAAGTCCAAGATGCACTGAAGGCATGGGTAGAGAACAGAGTCTCCAGGAATTGATGAAATTCAAATAGAAATCTTTCAACAAATTAGTGTCGCACTGGAAGCACTCACTCATCTATGCCAAGAAATTTGGAAGACAGCTACCTGACCAGCTAACTGAGAGAGATTCATATTTGTGCCCATTCCAAAGAGAGGTGGCCCAACGAACAGAATGTGGAAATCATCGGACAGTATCATTAATATCACGCAAGTAAAATTTTACTGAAGATAATTTAAAAAACGGCTGTAACAGTGTGCTAACAGGAAACTTCCAGAGGTCCAAGCCAGATTCAGGCAAGGATGCAAAATGAGGGATGTCACTGCTGACATCAAATGGATGTTGACTGAAAGCAGAGAACACCAGAAAGATGTTTATCTGTGCTTTATTGACTGTGTGGCTCATGATAAACTATGGGCAATATAGCAGAAAATGGGTATGCCAGAGCATTTAACTGTGCTCATGAGGAACCTGCACATGGGCCAAGAGGCAGCTGTTAGAACAGAACAAGGGGACAGTGAATGTTTTAAAACCAGGAAAGGTGTGTGTTCAGGGTTGCAATTAATTTTTTACCATATTTATTCAATCTGTATGCTGAGCAAATAATCTGAGAAACTGGATTAGATGAAGAAAAACGGGGTATCAGAATTGGAGGAAGACTCATTAACAACATTCCACATACAGATGATTCAACCTTGCTTGCTGAAAACGAAGAGGTCTTGAATACTGATGAAGATCAAAGATCACAGTCTACGGAATGGGTTGCACCTCAGTGTAAAGAAAACAAAAATCTTTACCACAGGACCAGTAAATAAAAATGGAGAAAAAATTGAAGTTGTCAAAGACTTCATTTTCCTTGGATCTACTACTAACACTCATGGAAGCAGCAGTCAAGAAATCAAATGATAGATTGCATTAGGCAAATCTGCTGCACAAGACCTCTTTAAAGTGTTCAGTTGCAAAGATGTCACTTTGAGGACTAAGGTGAGCCTGACCCAAGCCATGGTATTTTCATATACATGTGAAATTTGGACAATGAATAAGGAGTATCATAGAAGAATTAATGCATTTGAGTTATGGTGTTGGAGAAGAATATTACAAGTACCATGGACTGCCAGACGGACCAACAAATCTGCATTGGAAGAAGTACAACCAGAATGCTCCTTAGAGGTCAGGATGATAATACTTTGTCTATCTTACTTCAGACATATTATCAGGAGGCACCAGTCCCTGGAGAAGGACATCATGCTGGTTAAAGTAGAGGGTTAGCAAAAAGAGGAAGACCTCCATCGAGATGGTTTGGCACAGTGGCAGCAGCAGTGGGTTCAAGCATAAGAACAATTGTGAGATTGGTGATGGACTGACTGGGCAGTGATAGATACATACACACACAGCAACATATAGATATAGATATATAGATACACACCAGCAACAAATATATAGATATAGATACACACACACCACAGCAACAAATATATATATGGATATAGGTACACAGGAGCTCTGGTAGTGTAGTGGTTACGAATCAGGCTGCTAACCTCAGAGTCAGCAGTTTGAAACTACCAGCTTATCTGTGGGAGAAAGATGAGGCTTTCTGCTCCTGTAAAGATTTACAGCCTTGGAAACCCTGTACGGGGTCACTATGAGTGGGAACTGACTCCATGGCACATAACAACAACAACATAGGTACATATATACAATAGCAACATATATAGATATAGTTACATACACACATAACAGGGGAATCTGGGAGGGGGGGTGTGCGGGGTAGTTAGATGCCTATGATCTAGTTGTCTTCTTTCCCAGAACCTTGTCCAGATTGGTATTCTTAATTAACTTTTAAATTACTTTACACTCTGTAATCAATCTGGAATTTACTCTGATGAATGTACTTTGATACAGTGAGATGAGGATTTAATTTTGCTTTATTTATTCCCCTTGCATGGTTAATCAATTGTCCCAGCATCCTTTATTGAATATATCTTTCTGCATACACTTGTATTGCCACTTTTATGGTCCAATAGCAATTGAACACTTAATCACTGATAGTTGTATGTGAAAGATTATCTTAAAACTACGTGTTAGGTTCCATTGATCTCTCTTTCAATATGTATGTACTCTAAGTTCTGGTGTGTAGAATAAACACTGGACTGCTAACCACAAGGTTGGTGGTTCAAACCCACCAGTTATTCCTTGGAAATCCGATACAGGGTTGCTATGAGTCAGAACCAACTCAAAGGCACTTAACAACATAAGTATGCTATTTTAGGGGTTCTGGTGTGACGCTGTAGGATAAGCACTGCACTGCTAACCACAAGGTTAATAGTTCAAACCCACCAGTTGCTCCTCAGAAACCCTATACAGGTGAGTTGGGACAGACTTAACAGCACTAAACAACAGGCAGTTTCAATCTTTGCAATTTTATAGCTCATTTTAATATCTGGTATTCAGAGTGTTCTCTAATTATCCTTAACTTTTAAACCATTCTTCGTTATTTTGTCCATTCATTCTCCTAGTTGAATTTTAGAATCACTTTGTCAAATCCTCTTCCCTCCCATTCATGGAAAACAAGTGTAACAAAACAAAATCCATTATATAGGGATAGGTATTAGAATTTTATCAAAACTATATTTATTTAAGAAGAATTGACATAATTAAATAATCACTCACTTATTTCAGGAGCCCTGGTGTGGCACTGTAGGATAAACACCGGACTGCTCACCACAAGGTCAGCAGTTCAAACCTCAGAAATTCTATACAGCGCTTCTATGAGTCAGAACTGACTCGACAGCACTTAACAACAATTTCAGGAGCAAGTTATTGTCTTTCTGTTGATCTGATTCTGATTTTAAATTTCCTTACTGAGCTTCTATTTCTGCATATAATGTGGAAGGCTCTGCACACTTCCAGTTACGTTTATTTCTAGGCAGGGACAATTATTCCCATTTCAGAAGTAAAGAAATTGAAGTGTGCCCAAGGTCAGACAAGCTCGTAAGTGGTGGAGGCTGAATTTGAAACTACGGTATTAATCACTATGTTACATTATTAAAAATTATTTTCCTTGAGTGAATTTTAATAATAATTGTACTAAGAAAATCATCAATTTCATCAAGGTTCCCCCATTTTCTGGTACAGAGTTTTGCAATTCATTTTAACTTCTTTTTTTCTAACTTCTTGGGTCGGATGCTTACTTTATTGAGTTTCCTTCTTTTTTTTTTTTTGTTAAAATCTTATTGTGGTCAAATACAAACAACAAAGCATTTATCATTTGAGCCATTTGTAAGTGTACAAGTCAGTGACATTGATTACATTCACCATGTGGTTCAGTTTCCACCACTATTCATTTTAAATTGCTCCTCATGCCCTGAGCAGAACCTCGGTACCCCTGCAGCAATAACTCCTCGTTTTATCCTTCCCTAACCCCTCATAACTACTTATAATTTTTGTATTTGTACATTTGCTATTCTAGATATTTCATGCAAATGTGACCAGATGTATTTATCCTTTTATGTCTGAAGTATATTACTCAGTGCAATGTTTTTAAGGCTCAGCGTTGTGGTAACATTTATGAGAACTTGAATTCTCTTTATGGCTGAAGAATATTCCATTGTAAGGCTATATATACATTTTCTTTATTCATTCATCTGTTCGTAAACAATTGAACACCATCTTTTATTTCTTGTGAATAATACTGCAATAAACACCGAAGTCCAGCAGTCTGTGTGAGTCCCTGCTTTCGGTTCTTTGTGGAATATAAGTATATTTGGAGCGGAATTGCTGGGTCCTTATATGGAGCAGTAGAATAAGCACTAGACTGCTGACCACAGGGTTGGCAGTTCAAAGCCACCAGCTGCTCCTTGGAAATCCAATACAGGGTCGCTGTGAGTCAGAATCAACTTGACAGCACTTAACAACAAAACATGACAATTCTATGTTTAACTTTTTGAGAAAATACTGAACTGTTTTCCACCATGACGTCACCAGTGATGCACAAGGGTTCCAGTTTTCCACACTCATCCCAACTGTCTGTATGCTGAGCAAATAATGACTATATGAAGAAGAATGCTGCTTCAGGGTTGGAGAAAGACCCATTAACAATCTGTGATATGCAGAAGACACAACTTTGTTTCCTGAAAGTTAAGAGGACTTGAAGCACTAACTGATGAAGGTCAAAACCAATAGCCTTCAGTATGGATTGAACCTCAACAGGAAAAAAAAAAAAGAAAGAAAAATCTCACAAGCGAGCCAAGAAATAACATCATGATAAAGAAAGAAAAGATTGAAGTTGTCAAGGATTTCATTTCACTTAGTTCCGAAATCAATGCCCATGGAAGCAGCAGTCAGGAAATCAAATGACATATTGCATTG
>NW_006408620.1:1131885-1154818 GCF_000296735.1 Chrysochloris asiatica
GCACTTAACAACAATGACGATTCATGATGTTGAACATCTTCTACTGCGACTATTGGCCATTTTGCATATTTTCTTTGGATAAATGTCTATGCAAGTTCTTTGTCATTTTTAAATTGAGTTGTTTGTGATTTTATTGTTGAACTGTAAGCCCAAACTCAGTGCCACTGAGTAGATTCTGACTCGACAACCCAGAAGGACAGGGTAGAATGACTCCATAGGGTGCTGCAGGCTGTCAATGGTGGGGAGCAGACTGCCTGATGCCCCTGGAGGATGCAAACCGTGGATCATTCAGTTCGCAGTCCAATGCTTTGCTGAATTGTAGGAGTTCTTTGTATATTTTGTATGTTAAATTCTTACCAGACAGATGACTACAAAGTTCTTTCTCCCATTCTGTGGGCCATCTCTTCACTTTCTTGATCAAGTCCTTTGATGCACATAATTTTTTATTTTAATGAAGTTCAGCTTTTGTTGTCATATCTCATCAGTCTCTTCTGTTCTTATTAATGGAAACTTTTATGATTGCTCCCATTTTCCACACCCTCCACCTCACCCTCTTCCTGAACTGGTTGTTGTTGTTAAGTGCAGTCAAGTCAACTCCAACCCATAGCAACCCTGTATAGGGTTTCCGAGGAGCAGCTGGTGAGCTTGAACCACCACCCTTGCAGTTCAAACAGCTTTGCAGTCTGACGCATTAACCCACAGCACCACACCAGGACTCCCTTCCTGAATTGAGAACCTTGGTATTCTGGCTCTTCTGTCTATTGTCTCATCTACCTCCTGTTGCTGGAGTAGAAAGATTATCAATCTAGAATCAGACACACCAACTCAGATCTTGGATTATAGGGGCTCAATGGACACTATAAACATCTCTCTGTCCTCTCATCTCTCCCTTGGTTTGGTACAGATAACAACTAAAAAGTTGATGATGGTTATGATAGTTCTCAGCTTGACTAGGTCAGGATTCCCAGTGGATTGTCAGTTAAGATGTGGTTAGCCCCATGGTGATGAACCCTAACACAGACAAAGTTTACTCTGTGATGATTGGCTGTGAACAGCCAATCAATTGAAAGGATGTTTCCCTGGGAGTGTGGCCTGCTCCCAATATAAGACTCATGGAAGCAGAGGTCAAGAAATCTAACAACATATTGCATTAGACAAATTTTCTGCCCAAGACCTCTTCAAAGTGTTCAAGAGCAAAGATTTGAGGACTAAATCTTTGAGTCAGTTTGAGGACTAAAGTGCGCCTGCCCCAAGCCATGTCATTTTCAGTTGCTCCATATGCATGTGAAAGTTGGACAGTGATTAAGGAAGACCATAGAAGATTTGATGTATTTAAATTAAGGTGTTGGAGAAGAATATTAAAGGTACCATGGACTGCCAGAAGAGCCAACACATCTGTGTTGAAAGAAGTCCAATCATAATGTTCCTTTGAAGCCAAAATGGCCAGACTTCGTCTCTCATGCTTTGGACATATTGTCAGGTGGGACCAGTTTTTGGAGAAGCCCATAATGATTGGTAAAGTGGAGGAACGGAGAAGAAGAGAGAGCTCCCCAGTGAGATGGATTGGCACAGTATGGCACAGGACCAGGCGGTGGTTCATTCTACTGTATATAAAATCGTTATGAGTTGGAACTGACTCAACAGCACTTAACAACAACAACAAGCTATCAGGACTCCTAATTCTTTCATAATTAGCCATAATTCATATAATTGTCAGAACATTCATATCAATTCATCAATGTATTATCTCTCCTGGTAGGCACGCTAGTAAGGTGGCTAAATGATAGCTCTAGGTTTATGCTTATAAACATTCTGGTTTGGCCACAGGTTAGCATTGTGATGGTAAGCACTGATCCTTTTTTCTCTGTAAATGGATGTATAGAAATGTAATACATGAAGCATGTCAGCACATGCAGAGAATATGGTAATGATTATTATAAGCCAAAGCTAAGGAGCCCTGAGAGTTTAGTGGTTACACGTTGGGCTGCAAACTGAAAGGTCAGCAGTTCAAATCCACCAGTCATTACATGGGAGAATGATGATACTCCCTGCTCCCATAAAGATTTACAGCCTTGTAAACCCTAGGCAGGGTTGCTATTAGTCAGAACCCAGTTGACGGCACACCACCACCCTGAATGATGCAAGCAGTTTGTGATAAGCTACTAATCTAAAGGTTTGGTGGTTCAAATCCATCCAGTGGTGCTCTGAAAGATAAGCTTGTTGCACCACTCCTATTTCCATTAAGATCACAGCCGAGAGGACCCCATGAAATGCAGTTCTAGTCTGCAACATGTGAATCAGAATTGATTTAACAGCAACTGATTTGGATTTTTTGGTGTATTGTAAATCCTAATTCCTCCCCCAAGTTCTTTACTATTTTCGATAGTCCAACTAGACCTGGTCCTTTAAAAGGGATGAGCAAGTGTGAAGGTCAGTTTGACCTAATCTGGGTCACCTGTGGATTTGATGGCCACTTTCCTCGCAGTTCAAAGTGCTCTCAGTGAGCCCTTCCAGAAGCTGGATTGCAGGCCGCTGGAGTGGGTGGCATGGTAACAGCCCCATCTTAGCCAGCATGTAAGCCCCGCTAAATGTGACTATGGGCTCCTATCTGCAGTGTGGGCACAAACATGCTCTCCCAAAAAAAGCTACTTGAAGGCACAGACTAGGGAAAAGGGAAGATTAAAAATAAAGAGTGGTCATGTTTTATTCTTTTTTAGAAAAAAACCTTTATTGTGAATTTGGGGGAAGAGCAGGTCACTTTTCCATTCAACAATTCATACACATCTCACTGACTGCAATCCCCACAATGTTCCATTATTTATCCCACTTCCTCCTTGGGTTTCCTGCTCCCATGCCTCCTTTCCTAACCCTTCTGAACTTTGTCCTTGGGTAACTGCTGCCCTTTTGATCTCAAATGGCTGGTTATTGTAAGGTGTGTGTAGCTCCCTAGTAGGAATGTTCTTGTCGACCTATTTAGATGAGAGTTGAGCCACGAGGATGAGCTCATTTCCGGACTGGAAGGATGATGCAAGACCATTGTTTTAGGGGTCTATCAGTCACTGTCTGATCAGTAAGTCTGGGCTTTTTTTGTGAATTTGAAGTTTTTTCCCCACATTTTTCCTCTACTCGATCCAGGACCTTCTAATGTGATCCCTTTCGGAGCAGTTGTTAGTGGTAGCCAGCACCATCTAATCCTGCTGGTGCAAATAGATCTTTGAATGTGGTGCAGCATGCAGGGAGCAAAGACCAAACACAGTGAGGGAATGTGCCATGCTTGGTTTTAAAATGAAAGAAGAGCCTTGGTTTCAAAGGCCCTTTGATTTTCTAGCTTTGGGAAGTGCAGGGGATAGAGTCAGGAATAGGACCAAGGGGGTATCATGAGATTTCTTTGTACTAGAGACTTAAGACGTGAGAGCCACCCAGAACTGGACAGCTGCACCTCATAGTCACAGCTAGGTTGTTAATGTTAAGTCCACTGAGTCAGTTCCGACTCATAATGACCCTGTTTCTGTAGGGTTTCTGAGGAGCGACTGGTGATGTAGAACCACTTGCCTTGTGGTTAGCAGTTCAGTACCACACCAGGACTCCACAGATGTGGCCTCACCTAAAACATGTATGCTTCGGTTGGTCTGCGGGCCTTGCCAACTAGCAGCCCTCATACTTAGTTGATTAGACCTCACCAAGTTTGTACATTTGAAAATGCTAATGCTTTTAAATCAGGCATTTGCTCTCTCATTATGCCCAACCCTCCTCATTATCTGGGTCCAGCCTGCTTTCTTCATCTATGTGAAATAGCTCCTTGGCCCCTATAGATAAATTTGGTTTGCATCTTTCTTGCTTTTTGCTTTTCCTGCTCTAAAAATGGCAATAAATCTTGCATGTATGTAAGCACGTCTAGTATTGCCAGAACTGTGTTAAAAATTAACCAGCTATTGTCTCAGTTGTTTAATATTTAGCACAGTTCAGTCTCAGTAGGACTCCTGGTGTGGCACTGTAGGATCAGCACTGGACAGCAAAACACAAGGTCGGCAGTTCAAACCCACCATCTGCTCCTTGGAAACCATGTATAGGCTTGCTATGAGTAGGAACTGACACCATGGCACTTAACAACAACAACATAGTTTCAGTTGCTATTCTGGAAACTCGGCAAGGGAGGTATCTGCACTCCATGGAGAAGTCAGCTAAGGACCATAAGGGTTATATATGACTTACCCATAATGACACAATTTGTGCATGTGTCAGAGTTGGTATTTGACTTCAGGTAGTATCAGTTGTCACCATTCATCTGTCAGTTGGTCATACTATAGTGGCTTCCATGTTGTTGTGATGCTAAAAGCTATACTACTGTTTTTCAGATAAGAGTAGGGTCATGAACAGGTGCAGAGCTTCCAAACTAAAGAGACTAGAAAGGAGGAACTGGTGATCTACTTTCAAAAAAGTTGACCAATAGCAAAGAGGGCAGTGGTTAACTTTTCAGTCTAGGAATGAAGATCCCTGGGACCATCAAGGGAGATGAGCAGAGAGCAGGACCCTACCCAGAGAAGCACTGATGCCTGAGATGGGGGCAGAGACAATGACGTGGAGAGATGGAGCAGCTGGGGACTTTAGACCCAGAGAGGGAGAGGGGCTGTGTGCTGACGACCGGGGGTTTGGCTTGTAGTATATACCCTTTGGTTGGTTGATGACACATGGAGGGGATTGTAACCATGACCATGACAATGAAATGATATAGGATAGGATGAATGTAAAACTAATGTTCTCCCATTAAACTATGACATAATTCACAATAAAACATTAAAAAAAAAAAAAAAGTTGGCCAGTGAAGAACTGATGATTAACTGTAGATTATTCTCTGATACCCAGCAAGAAAATGAGCCCCGAGAGTTGGAAGACACTCAAAAAATATGACTGAGAAATAACTGCCTTCTCAGACACTTACAAGATGAATACTTAGGAAGAAATTAACCAGAGAAACAAAAGAACTATACAAAGAAAAATACAAAGCCCTGCTAAATAAAGTCAACAAGAGACTTATATAAATGGAAGAATATACCATGCTCATGGATAGGCAGACTTCACATTGTGAAAATGTCAGTCCTAACCAAAGCAATCTATAAATATGATGCAATCCTGACCTATATTCCATGATCATTCTTTAAAGAGATGGAAACACTAATTGCCACTTTATATGGAAGGGAAAGAGACCCAGGTAAGCAAAGCACTACTGAAGAAGAAATATACGGGTGTGGTATTGTAGGATAAGCAATGGACTGTGAACCGCAAGGTTGGAAGTTCAAGCCTACCATCTGCTTCTTGGAAGCCCTACATGGAGTCACTGTAAGTCAGAACTGAGTCAACAGTGACAGCACTGAAGAAGGAACTAGGAAGCTTCAGATTTCCCAATCTCCACACCTAACACATAGCCTTGTACTATAAAACAACCATACATAGACCAATGAAAAAGACCCGAGATCCAGAAATAAACCCAACCCCTTACAGAAGCTGATCTTTGACAAATGCCCCAAATGCATTAAATGGGGGAGGAGATAGTCTCTTTAATAAATGATGCTGGAAAAACTGGATAACTAGTTACAGAAAAATAAAGCAGGTCCCATATCTCACCCTGTATAAAAATATGAATTCAAGATGGACCACAGACCTAAATGTTAAACCTAAAATATTAAAGACCATGAATGAAAAAATAGAGACCAACATCCAGTCCCTAATACATGGCATACATACACTATCAAACTGAGCTAAAATATATATATATATATACAGGGGAAGAGAAATTACAGGACTGAGGCCTTTAAAAATTATACACTTAAAGGACTGATCTTTAAAACGTATAGAAAGCTTCAACACTTCAACAAGAAGACAAATAATCCAGTTTGAAAATGGACAGTATCAGTCCCAGTGTCAATAGCAACCTTATAAACAAACAAACAAACCGAAATCAACAGCTGTTAGTGAGGGTGTGGAGAGACTGGGGCCTTCATACACTGCTGGTGGAAAACAAACAGTATGGCACTTGCTTAAAAACATGGAACTAGAAATGCCATATGATCCAGCAATCTCATTACTAGGTGTATGTCCTAGAGAAAGCACATAGCTGTGACATAAATAGATCTAGTCATTGTGATAGTTCAGGTTTTGTGTCAACTTTAGTAGGCCAGGCTTCTCAGTGATTGGACATTTAAGATGTAGTGATTCCCCATAATGAGATCTGCTCTGAGCAACCAATCGGTTGAAAGAAGATTTCCTCAGGGGTGTGGCCTGCTTCCAGTATACTGGATACTCAGGCAAAGCTTGCTTGCTTTTCGCTGGGTCTGGATCCTGCTTCTGGTTTGTCAGCCAACCTCTGGTTCTTTGGATTCAAGTCAGTGACCCTGTGTATTGCCTGCTGATCCTGGGAGTCTTCAGTAGCCTGCCATCTTACTTGCCAACCTGGATTCATTCATCTCAACAGCCAAAAGCTTGTCATCTAACCTGCCGATATTGGGTTCATCAGCTTCTACTGAAACACGAGTCAGGAGAGCCTTCAACCTGACATGTGACATGGACTTCGTTCCTGCCTTCATCTACAACAGTATGAGCCATTTCCTTCCTATCTCTCTGTATATCACTGTATGTATGTGTGTGTGTGTGTGTGTGTGTGTGTGTGTGTGTGTGTGTGTGTGTATTCCACTAGTTTTGCTTCTCTTGAGAACCCAGACTAAGACAGTTTGGTACTAAGAGTAGTTCCGCAGAAACAAAATTGTAAGGGTTGGTTTTACAAATTGGTCTGCTCCCATTAATAAAGAGGATGCAGCCACTCCACTTTACCAACAACAACAATGCCCTGTCTTGGTGTGAGGCGGCAATGTTAATACACAAAATATCACCATCTGTAGATCAAGCACTGGTGATAAATGAGACTCTGAGCGATCGTGTGTTCGATACTTTTTGGTAATTCTGTCAGGATGAGGAGTATAGGGAAACTGGTTGGTTGGTCCTATTTATAGTAGACCAAGTAGTAAAAGGAAGAGACCAGTTCAGGGCCTCAGAGTTATAGCTCAAGCAACACATGAAAGACCTCAAAGTTTCCACTTATGCCCTGAAGAAAGCTTTGTTTGTTGTAGTAACAGAGCTGATATTGCCAAAAACCCACACCCAAAGTCTGATAATAAGAGTTGGCTGAATCATAACGCCAACTGAATTCCCAACTTCAAATGGTGTTAGGTTAAAATGAGGGCACTGATTGGGCAGAAGTGGGATCCTGAAACTTGGGATGTGGACATTTGAGCAGATAATCAGGAAGCTAGGGACATTGGGTCCCTAAATCCTCTTGATTCACTCTAAAGAGATTGCTCCATCTTTGTCCTCTGATCCATTATCAGTCAAACTACTATCCTTTCTGCTATACTTGTTGAGATAAACCCAAGTGGGACTGCTGATACGGTGCCTGGGGCATTGTCTACGGCATCACCTGAGATGATGTCTTGTAAGACATTGTTTAACGTTCCCAGAAAACACCTCCACCAATTATTGCTTCTAGACCTATAACTAGACCTAAGTCCCAGCAAGCCCCACAAAGTGAGGTACAAATTGTGACCCAGGAAGAAGTCCATTACACTCCAAAAGAACTGATTGCTTTTTCTAATATGTGAAATCAGAAACCTGAAGAATAAGTATATAGATGTCTATTAAGAGTGTGGGGTAATGGTGCAAGGAATCTGAAGCTGGATCAGCCTGCATTTACTGATATGGGCCCACTCAGCACAGTTTCTTCATTCAGTGTTTCAGCTCAAGAGGTTAGGCGAGAACCTAATAGTTTATTTAGTTGGTTCACTGAAGCACGATATATACTAACATATCATGTTGAAGTTCCAGGCCTACCTTGGTATACTGTAGGAGAAGGTATCCAACGATTTCGAGAAATTGGCATGTTAGAGTGGATTTATCAGAATAGACTCGTAGACCCCTCCATGGACTGCCCAGAAGAGCCTTCTTTTGACCACAACAGTGAGGATCAAGTTTGTGAAGGAAGCCCCAGCATCCTTGAAGAGTACTGTCATTTATTTCACATAAGTCACATTTGACAGTGGGGACGGCCCTAATTGAATTAAGATCCCTAACTACAGTGGGACTGATTGGATCCCATGGTGGCAGAGGTCAAGTGGCAGCACCTAACTGATGAAGAGAAGGCGGATATGGTTACTGTAATAGGCAGCAGAGTCAAAATGGTCATCAGAATAGTTTGACTTGTGTGGACTTTTCGTGTTGGAAGGAGTTCTTAGCTGCAGAAGAAATGGGACACCTACTCATTATTTACTTGATCTGTGTAAGTAGGAGAGGTCAAGTGAACAGCAGCCTAAATTGAATTGAGAGTCACAACCTTTCAATCAATGTCCAGACCAGAGGCAGTTTACAGACCCACAACCCCTTAAATGAAGGAGAGGCCATGTGCCCTTGAGGAAGGAGACCACTACATTAACAAAAATGTATACTGTTTGTTGTTCTTGCAGACTTCTCCAAAGGGATATGTGGTGTTTTCTAAGAGTGACTGTTCATTGGGGAAAAGGAAGTAATCAGGCATTTTAGGAATTACCGGACACTGGCTCTGAATTGACACTAATTCCAGGAGATCCCAAAGGTCACTGACCCACCAGTCAGCGTGAGGACATGATGGAAGTGAGGTTGCGAATGGATTCTTAGCTAAGGTCCGTCTAACAATGGGTCTCATGGCTCCCTGAGCTCCTCGTGGAGTTTTTTCTCTAGCTCCAAAATGCATGATTGGCATATGCATACTCATCAACTGGCAGAACCCCCACACTAGGTCCCTGACACTTGAAATAAGGAATATTAAGGTAGGAAATGGGATATGCAGAGGATGCAACCTTGCTTGCTGAAATCGAAGAGGACTTAAAATACTTGCTGATGAAAATCAAAGACCACAGCCTTCTGTATGAGTTGCACTTCAGTGCAAAGAAAACTAAAATCCTCACCACTGAACCAATAAACAACATCATGATAAATGAAGAAAAGATTAAAGTTGTCAAAGATTTCATTTTGCTTGGATCCACTATCAACACACATGGAAGCAGCACTCAGGAAATCAAACAACGTATTGCATTAGGCAAATCTGCTGCACGAGACCTCTTTAAAGCCATCAAAGTAAAGAGGACTAAAGGTGCGCCTGATCCAAGTCATGGTATTTTCAGTAGCCTCATATACATGTGAAAGTTGGGCAGTGAATAAGGAAGACCGTAGAAGAATTGATGCATTTGAGTTACGGTGTTGGAGAAGAATATTGAAAGTACCATAGTCTGCCAGAAGAGCAAGAAAATGTGTATTGGAAGAAATGCAGTCAGAATGTTCCTTAGAAGCCAGGATAGCGAGACTTCATCTCTCATACTTCAGATGTATTATTGTTGTTGTTAAGTGCCATCGAGTCGGTTCCGACCCATAGCGACCCTGTACAGGGTTTCCGAGGGTGTAAATCTTTACGGGAGTAGAAAGCCTCAGCGGAGCGTCTGGTAGTTTTGAACCGCTGACCTTAAGGTTCGCAGCCCGATTCGTAACCACTACGCTACCAGAGCTCCTTCAGATGTATTATTAGGAGGGACCAATTCCTGGAAGAGGACATCATGCTTGGTAAAGTAGAGGGACAACGAAAAAGAAGACCCCCAATGCATTGACACAGTGGCAGCAGCAGTGGTCTCAAGCGTAAAAATTGTGACGATGGCTGTGGGACCAGACAGCATTTTGTTCTGTTGTGCACAGGGTCACGATGAGTCTGCACAGACTCGACAAGCACCTAACAACAGCAAATGGTAGAAAACGCTGAGTGGGAGCCATTAGAACTGCCTCGATGGAGGAAAACAGTAAAGCAAACCAACACCACATTCCTGGAGGGATTGCAGAAATTAGTGCCGCTATCAAGGTCAGTTTGAACTGCAAGGTTGGTGATTCAAAGTCACCAGCCCCTCCACGGAAATTTTATACAGGTCGCTATGGATTGGAACTGACTCAACAGCGCTTAACAACAACAACATCAAGGACTTGAGTGCTGGTTCCTACTACATCCCCTTTTAACTCACCTGTTTGGCTTGTGCAAAAAGCAGATGGCTCTTGGAGAATGACAGTGAATTGTTATAAACTTAACCTGGTGGCGACTCCAATTGCAGCCGCTGTTTCAGTTGTGGTTTCAATTGCTTGAGCAAATTAATACATCTCCTTGGACCTGGCAAGCAGCTAGTGATATGGCCACTGCCTTCTTCTCAGTTCAGGTTTTCAAGGATCACCAGAAGCAGTAATATACCTGTAATGTCCTATCTCCTGGTGTGGCGCTGTGGGTTAATGCGTGCTGAACTGCAGAGTTGGTTTGAACCACAAGGTCGGTGGTTCAAGCACACCAGCTGCTCCTCGGAAACCCTATACAGGGTAACTATGAGTTGGGACTGACTTGACGGCACTTTAACAGCAACAACAATGTCCTATCTCGAAAGTACATGAACTTCCCAGCACTATGTCTTAATTTAGACCACAAGGAACCTCAATTACCTTTCCCTTCTACAAAACGTCACATGGGTCCATTATATTGATGACATAATGCTGATTATACCTAGTAAGAAAGAAGTATCAATGACTTTAGACTTACTGGTAAAACATCTGCATGCTCATTGTTACTGTTAAGCACAGTCGAAATGATTCTGACTTACAGTGAGGGTACCCTGTATAGGGTTTCCATGGAGTGCTTGGTGAGTTTGAACTACCAACTTTGTGGTTCAAACCAACTTTGTGGTCGAGTGCTTTATCCCACAGTGCCATGCCTAGACTCCATCTGCGTGTTTGTTCTTGTTGTTAAGTGCCATCAAGTCAGTTCTGAGTTTCCGAGGTGTGGCTGGTGAGCTTGAACCACCAACCTTGTGGTTCAAACCAACCTTGCAGTTCAGCACATAAACCTACCATGGGAAATGAATGCAACACACATTTAGGCACTTTCCACATCAGTGAAGTTTCTGTGGATTAAATAGTGTGGGGCATGGCGAGATACTCTTACTGAAGTGAAGGATAAGTTATTGCATCTGGTCCCTCCACAACTGAAAAGGAGGCACAGCGCCCCATGGAACATTTTGGTCTTTGGAGCTGGCATATCCCTCATTGGGTGTGCTATTTATCAAGTGACTCAAAAAGTTGCTAATTTGTAGAGAGGCCCAGAATAAAAGAAAACTTCGCAACAGGTTCCGGGAACCCTGTAGGCCGCTCTGCCACGTGGGCCACATGATCCAGCTGATCCAAGGGTACTTGAAGTGGCAGCAGCAGAGAGCTGCAGTTTGAAGCCTTTGGTAGCCCCTATTGGTGAATCACAGTGCAGACCCTTAGGATTTGGGGGCAAAGTCCTGTTATCCTCTGCAGATAACTGCTCTCCTTTTGAGAAACAGCTTTTGGCAAGTTACCAGGCCTTAGTAGAGACTGAGCGCCTAACCATGGACCACAAAGACTGAACCATGGAGTCATAAAGTTGGACATGCGCAGCAACACTGCATCATTAAATGGGCTTGAGCAGAACCTGAAGGCAAGAAGAAGTTGCATGAGGAAGTGGTCCAAATGCCCATGGTCTCCACTGCTGTCCATTACCTTCCCTCTCCCAGCCTACAACTCCCAGTCTACAGCTCCCAGTCTACAACTCCTCATGGGGAGTTCCTTATGATCAGTTGACTGAGGAAGAGAAAACTCATGCTTAGTTTACAGCTGGTTCTGCATAACATGCAGCCACCACTTGGAAGTGGACAGCAGCACTCTTCCAGACCCTTTCTGGGACTTCCCTGTAGGTCACTAGTGAAGGGAAAGAACTTCCGTATACCTTGGAAGGGTTATACTGTTGTTCATTTGCATGGAAGGGGACCGTATACTGATTCATGGACTGTGGCTGGTGATTTGGCAGGATGCTCAGGAACTTAGAAGAAACATGATTGGAAATTTGATAACAAGAAGTGTGGGGAAGAGTTATGTGGATAGAATTCTCTGAATGGGACAAAAAGTGAAGATATTTGTTTCAAGTGGATAGGCTGACATGTTTTGTGGAAATTGATCATCTTCTTTCCCCAGCCATTCCTGTCATTGCCCAGTGAGCTCATGACCAAAGTGACCATGGTGGTAGAGATGGAGGTTATACTGGGCTTAGCAGCATGGATTTCCACTTACCACGGCTGACTTTACTACAGCCACTTCTGAATGCCCAGTCTGCCTGCAGTGGAGACCAGCAGCAGTGAGTCAAGATATTAGTCAGCAGCCTGGTGGCAGGTTGATGACATCAGACCACGTCCATCATGTCAAGGGCAGTGTTCTTACTGGAATAGACACTTACTCTGGGTACAGATTTGCCTTCCCTGCATGCATTGCTTCTGCCAAAACTACCATCCATGGACTTAAACAAATGCCTTATGGTCCACCACACAGATCAAGGGACTTACTTCATAGCAAATGAAGTGCAGCAATGGACCTGTGCGTGTGGAATTCACTGGTCTTACCATGTTCCTCAAGGAGCTCTGGTAGCATAGTGGTTACTAATCGGGCTGCTAATCTCATGGTCATCAGTTCGAAACTACCAGCTGTTCTGCGGGAGAAAGATGAGGCTTTCTGCTCCCGTAAAGATTTACAACCTCAGAAACCCTGTATAGGGTCACTATGAGTCAGAACCGACTCCACGGCACATAACCATCACCACCACCATGTTCCTCATCATACTGAAGCAGCTGGGTTTGATCAAATGATGGATGGCCTTCTAAAGACCCAATTACAGAACCAGCTGGGTGGCAGGACTTTGCAGGACTGGGAAGTGTATAGCTCTAAACCAGCATTCAGTATATGGTGCGGTTCCTCCAATAGCCAGGACTCATGGGTCCAGGAACCAATGGGTAGAAATGGGAGTGGCACCGCTCACTGTTACTCCTAGTGACCCACTCTCCAAAGGTTGCTTCCTGTCCCTGTGACCCTATGCTGTTAGTGTCTGGACATTTTAGTTCCAAAGGAAAGAATACTCCCACCTGGAGACACATCGCTGATTCCACTGAATTGAAAGTTAAGAATGCCACCTGGCTACTTTGGGCTCCTTCTACTTCTGGGTCAACAGGCAGAGAAAGGCGAGATACTGTATTGGTTGATGGGATTGAAATCAGACTGAAATTGCATAATGGAAGTAAAAAAGAGAATATATGTGGAATGCAGAAGATTACTTAGGACGTCTCTAAGTACTAGCATGCCTGTGATACAAGTCAGTGATAAAGTACTGCAAATGAAGGTTTGGCTCACCTGGCCAGCAAAGATCCTAACCAGCTGAGGTGCTTGCTGAGGACAAAGGGAATAAGATCAGCTATGGCCACGTGACCAGTTACAGACACAAAGGACTGTAATTGTTACATGTATATTTTGCATCAGATAGTTTTGTTTTGTTCCCTTATAAAATGTAAGGTGTAAATGGGCTTAGTGCAGTTGTGGTTGTATGCATATTAGTTATATCCTGTTAGGCACAAGCATGACTTTATAATTGCCTTTACTTAGAGATTATGTATCTGGTTTAAAGAGATACGTAAAGGTGCCAGGTTGGCAAGGGGTCAACTGTGATAGTTGGAGATTTGTGTTAACTTGACTGGGCCAAGATTCTCCGTGGTTTGGCAGTTGTGGTTCGGTGCCATTGAGTTGGTTCTGACTCATAGCAACCCTGAATAGGGTTTCTGAGGTTGTAAATCTTTTGGGGAGCAGAAAACCTCATCTTTCTCCCATGTAGCAGCTGGTGGACTCAAACTGCCAACCTATTGGTTTGCAGCCCAGTGCTTACTTATCCTACAGCACCAGAAGCGTGTTAGCCAATCAATCGAAAGAGATTTTCCTTGAGGCTGTGGCCTGCTTCCGGTACTTTGGACACTCAGGAAAAGCTTGCTTGCTTTTTGCTGGATCTGTATCTGGCTTGTCATGTGGCCTCCAGTTCTTTGGACTTGAGCCAATAGCATGGCATATTGCCTCCTGATCCTGAGAATCTTCAGTAAGCTGCCATCTGACCTGCCGACTTTGGAATCATTGGCCTCTGCAGCCAGAAGGCTGTTGTCTGACCTGTTGATCTTGGATTCATCACCTCCTGCAGCTGTGTGAATCAGGAGACGCCTTCAGCTTGACCTCTGACCCACAGACTTGGAACTTGTCTGTCTGTACAACCGTGTGAGCCATTTCCTTGATATAAATCCATATGGCTCAAACAGTTGTACAGACAGCAAGTTCCAAGTCATATATACACATATATTTTTCCCCCATCTTTTTATTATTATGAATCATGCTGTGATGAACATGGAGTCTTAGTCTGGGTTCTCCAGAGAAGCAAAACCAGAGAATTGTATATATAGTTATTGTTAAGTGCTATTGAGTCATTTCCAATTCATAGTGACCCTGTATAGGTTGTCCAAGAAGCAGCTGATGGGTTTGAACTTCCAATCTTGTGGTTCACTGTCCAGTGCTGATCCTACACCACCACACGTGTTGTAGTTAAGTGCCATCGATTTGGTTCTGATCCATAGTGACACTATATAGGGTTTCCAAGGAGTGGCTGGTGAGCTTGAACTGGTGAGTTTGACCTTGCGGTTCAAACTGACTTTGCAGTCCAGTGTACAGCATCACCCTAGGAGTCCATATATATGTGGGTGACTCAAAAATTATCCACACTCTAGCTGTAGAATTTATTTTAATCAACTTTCAGAAAAGCCAAATACATTGTTTTTCAACATAATCTCCTTGCTTTTCAATATACTTTGTCCATCTAGTGTGGCGCTGTGGGTTAATGCGCCAGACTGCAAAGCCATTTGAACTGCAAAGTTGGAAGTTCAAGCTCACCAGCCACTCCTCAGAAACCCTATCCAGGGTCGCTATGGATCAGAACTGACTCGATGGCACTTAACAACAACAACAACAATCTCTCAACAAGCTTTCGTATTCCCTTATTAACAAATGTGTTAGGCTGAGCTGCAAGCCACGAATGCAACGCTATCCTTACTTCTTCACCAGAGGCAAATATTCATCCTTGTAGGGCTGCTTTCAGGGGACCAAACAGGTGAATAACTGATGGAGCAAGATCAGGACTATAGGAAGGATGCTTTAACACCTCAAAAAGTTTTGTAGAGTGTCAACTCTGCAGAGGTTTGTGAATGTGCATTGTCATGTAAGATCACAACACCCTTGGCTAGCAGTTCTCTGTGTATAATCTAGAGTTTAGGCTTCAGGTCTTCAGTGAGCATCTCACTGTAATGAGCACTGTGGATTGTTGAACCTTTTTCCTGATAGTGCTCCAATACTGGCCCTTGAGAATCCCAGAAAACTGTAAACATCAATTTTCCAGCTAATGGTTGACTTTTGAGCTTCCTCTTGGTCGGTGATTGAGGATCTTTCCACTCCATCTACCATTTACTCTCAGACTCAATGTGATGAATCCGTGTCTCCTCACCTGTACCATTTTTTTTTTTTTAAATAAACTTTTACCTTCCTTGGAGCATTGGTCCAAATGTTGTTTGCACATATCCAAACGCTTCTGTTTATGCTCTTCTGTGAGTTGTTTTGAAATCCCAAATTTGTCATGGATTATTTCATAGGCAGTGCCATGGCTAATCTGCAAATGATTTGCCACGCAATCCATCGTCATTCGTCTGTTTGACAAAATCATTTCACGTGCTCGCTTAGTGCTGTCATCAGCCATGGATGTGGACAGGAGGTTTAATAATAACTGGAGTGCGAATAATTTTTGACTCAGCCTGGTAGCTTTGCTGCTTTTCTCCTAGACTGCCAAAGTCTAGAGAGCTTCCCATTCTGAGTGAACAGGTAAACGTATCAAGAACTAGATGGAGTCAGCCTTACAGCCTTAGCATCCAGAAGAAATTGATTCGAGAGGCTGAGTTTGTGGACAACTCACGTTGTTTTTGTCTGCCTTAAATCCATTCCTCATCTTCTTTTAATTACACCATCATTTTCCTGTGGGATACCACCTATCCCCCTAGTGTCTCTGACCCTCACCTTACTCCAGGGGTGACCATGTGACCCAGGTGTGACAAATGCAGTGTTTACCCCTCCTGGCTAACGTAATGAGACCAGAGAAGGATATTCAAACTATAGCAGTGAAACTCAGCTCAGAACTTTTATTGGAACTACTGGGAAAAAAGAAATTCTCTTTCCACTGGTATTGATGTGTTCTGAGGATAGCATTTGGAGCATCCAGAGACCACAAAGAAAATAAACCGTGGAGAAAATGAAATGGGCAGAGAGGAACAGTGTTCTCATTATTTGCATGCCCTTGAATCCATTTGTGCCGAGAGTCAGAACCACCCAGGCCCTTTTAGTTACCAAACAAATGATCTCTTTTGTTCTGTTTTAATTACTCCATTTGTGGTGAGTTAAGCACAGCAGGTAAGCATTTGGTTACAAAAGGTCAATAGTTCAAAGTCCTCATCTGCTCTGTAGGAGAAAGATGTAGCAGTCGGCTTCCGTAAAGACTAAGAAACCTACCAGAAACAGCTCTCCTCTCTGTCCGATGGCGTCTCTATGAGTCAGAATCCATAACAGGATCCAACATGCAAATCCAATCTCAAGGCGGGGATTGTGCTTCCAGGAGGGAATAGGAAGAACATTTCTCACTTTTACATGAATAAAGGTAAGCTTCTCTTGTTTCAGGGTGCAGAATGTCTGAGGTCTAGGGCCTGTGGAATGAGTAGAGAGACATCTGATGGTGAGGCTCTCCCCCAAACTTAAGGCCAAACCACCCTTTCAGGCGTTGGTTGGATATGTGGATTTCACTCTGGAGATGCCCTTGACTGAGTAGCTACTAGCCCTGGTTCCCATTTGTGATGGTTAAAGGTATTGTGTTGACTGGGCAGGGATTTTCAGTGGTTTGGAAGTTAAAGACATAGAACTTCCTCATGGTGAGATCTGACATAACGTCATCACAGCCGTGATGATAACTGCCACGTGGTTGCTGTTTTAAGGTGTTGTTGAGTTGGTTCTGTCTGACTCATAGGGACCCAATGCATTCTGGCTGTATTCCTTCCAAGACAGATAAAAGCTGGCATGGCTAGAGCTGCCACCAAAATGTGTATTCCTAAGGGTGTGCATTGCTGAGTGAACCCCAGTCAGCCAGAACTCAGCCAAACTTTGCCCTGCACACTGAGTTTTGTCTACAACAGGAAGTCCCCAGCGATGACAGGATTCTGTTTCGATGTTATCACCAGTCAGTTCTGATACAAGCTGATTACCACTTCTTTTGAAATTTAATTATTTTTTGCCTTTTATTATCAGTATATTTATAAATCCAATCTTTTGTCTTTGGGAGTTGGGAATATTAAACTTACAAAGATACATATATACATAAAGACACAAATCAGAAAAATGTATTATGAGCTTTATTTTTTCACAGATGTAAAAGTCACCATAGCTGTCTCATAGCATTGTTGGGAGGACTGAGTTCTTATTGGAATGTCCTAGGATTAGGTCTTGACACATTGCAAGCGGCCAATGAATTATATTATAAATCATAATGCTCAGTTAATATATTCTGCAGATGGAATGCCCCCCAAATACCTATGTTGTTGTTGCTATTAAGTGCCATCGAGTCGGTTCCAACTCATAGTAACCCTATATAGGGTTTCCGAGGCTGTACACCTTTGCGAAAGCAGAAAGCTCACCTTTCTCCCCAAATGCTCCTAAGATTCCCTAAAAGACCTGAACATATGTGCCAGTTGATCTTGTAAATGAGAAATTGCATACTCGTAACCTGCCTAACAGGAGTTATGGTATGGCGCTGTGGGTTAATGTGCTGGACTGCAAAGTCATTTGAACCACAAGGTCGGCAGTTCAAATTCACCAGCTGCTCCTCTGAAACCCTATATGGGGGTTGCTGTGGGTCGGAACCGACTCGACGGCACTCAATGACAACAACAAGCCTGCCTAACAGATAGGTCCAATGGACATATTTTATTTGCCTAACCTAGCGTTTCAAAGGATTAGAAAATTGGTCACCAAGATTTTAAACATCAGGATATTTCATGTAAAATTCTAGACTTTCCAACTGCTCTTGAGGGGTGGGAACCGACTGGTGTTGGACCTGCCCTTTTCCAGGCTGTCACTTGGCAGAGACCCTGCAGGGGCTGCTCACGTGAGCTCATCCCAGGCCACACTACTCCAATGTATTTCTTCCTGAAATGCTTCATGTGTTTGCCTTATCTGTGTAATGAAGATGACAGTTAACACATGGGAAAAACTTGCTAGGTACCAGGTACAGTCTCACTCCTTAGGGTTACCAGTCCTTTTGTTCCTTGTCCATCTTAGTCTGGAAATGCCACTGAAATCTGCTCAGCATCATAGTCACACACAAGCCACCACTGACAGATGGCTGGTGGCGGGGCCTGATGTGCATTAGTTGGGACTCGAAATCATGTCTGCCCTTGTGGAAGATGAGAATTCCAACACTGAACCACAACTGCCCCCTGTCTGTACTGTAGGTATTGTTGTTATTAAGTGCCATTGAGTCATTTCCGACTCATAGTGACCCTGCATAGGGTTTCCGTGGAATGGCTAGTGAGTTCGAACAGCCGTCCTTGTAGTTCAAACTGACCTGGAGTTTAGGGGCTTATCCTACAGCACTAGATAATGTTGTTTTGTTATTGAATTTTGCAACTACAAGACTGAAATGGGTACACCTTCTGGGTGTCAGCTTTTCAAATTTGGTGAGAGCAGAGGCCCTGGGGTAGAGGAGTGGACAGGGTGAGGTGGCCAGCTGAGGGGGACATGGGCAGCTCAGGAGGTCACAGGTCACTCTGTCCTCAGATGAGCTAGGGGAGGCCCTGTGCAGGCCTGGGTGGTCTGGAATAAAAGGCGCCCCAGGTCCCATGTAAAAGAGAGTTCTGGAGAAACAGCTCTTCTGTTTTTCACGACATTCTAATAAATGCTCATCTGGACCCACTTGCAAAAAAAAAAAAAAAATTGTTGACCAAAATGGCTTTGTGGTGTATCCCTAAGATCATGCATAGCCAAAAGAATTAACTACCTCATTTCTCTTTTGCCCTCAGTTTCCCCAAACTTTTCCTGGAATAGCTTTCCCTCTAGAACACTGAACTTGGCAGTGAGACTCTCTCCTCACCCAGGAGCCTCCTACAGGACTCAGAGGACAAAACCCATCCCCAGAAGCTGGTACTTTCTACTCATCCTTGACAACCAGAGAGCCTCCCCTCCCTGTTGTTAAGTGCCATAAAGTCGGTTCCAACCCATAGCAACCCTGCATAGAGTTTCTGAGGAGCAGCTGGTGAACTTGAACCTCTGACCTTGCAGTTCAAACAGCTTTGCACTCTGACACATTAACTCACAGCGCCACACCAGGTTGTAAACTAACAATTGTATTCAGTCTCTAAATGTGCTGAGCATTCAATCAAGATGATTCAACACTATAATGATGGTGCTACACACTTAAAAAAAAACTCTTTCTGATAATCATAGAAATCACAACATGGCTGGAAATTTCAATAAGACCCCACCCCCAAAACTTGTGATTCCTTCTTGTGATGAGAGAATTCCTTCAGTTTCTGCATAGCCCTTCTGGCAACATTGTATGGAGCTTTCCTTCTTGTAGTCTGGATTATAGAAAAAAGATACCTTATTTTGCTTCTTTCGTTATAAAATTATATGATAATATTTGACGATGTTGTTTGAAAATAAGATTCCAACTATTGATCTCTGAGTGACTTTTGTGGATTGTTAAGAGACCATTTTTACCCAAATGTTGGGTTTTGAAATGATGCCTGACAACTAGTATCAAATGCTTAACATTTGAATATAAATTCACAAAACACAGAAGATGAACAGATGGTCTGTGAGTTTTGTCCATTTTCTGTATCGTTCCACCGTTTTTCTGCAGTATCAGACAAAAGGAAGTTTGAGCCAAACCCAGGTGGGTGTTTTGAGGGGGTGGTAAGCCATCCCCAGGCTTAAGCCATTCAAAGGACTGGTTATCTTCAGGGTGGTTATTGTTGTTGATGTGAAGTGTTGTCGAGTCAATTCCAACCCATAGCGACCCTGAATAAGGTGTCCAAGGAGCACCCACAAATTGGGGAGAGGGTCCTTGCTCCTGATTCCCACTGGTGGGGATAGTGCCCATGGGGGAGGGATTAGAGGCACCTGTGTTCTCTGGACATCAGAATGGCCCCTACAGTTACTTTACATCTTGTTTCCTTGAACTATTGGGAGTGAGGGGGTCCATCCGTGAGTGAATGAGTGCCTTGTAGTACCCCCACACTGGAACACTTGGCTTAGAATCAGCTGGCCAGTGTTGAGTCAGGCTCCAGGCTCCAAGCTGGTCCTCACCAGGTGTACTAATCTCCCGTGGCTGCTGTAACAAATTACCACAAAACAGGTGATTGAAATCGACAGAAATGTATTCTCTTAAAGCTTTGAAGACCAGAATCTGAAATCGAAGTGTCAGCAGGGCCGCACACGCTCTGGAAGCTCTAGGGGATATTTACCCCTTGCCGCTTTCAGCTCCTGGCAGCTGTTGCCATTCCTCAGTGTCTTAGTTTCCCAGGAACTCTGGGTTAATGTGCTGAACTGCAGAGTCAGTTTGAACAGTAAGGTCGGTGGTTCAAGCTCACCAATCGCTCCTAGGAAACCCTATACCGGGTTCCTAATGAGTCAGAACAGACTTGATGGCACTTAGCAATGACAACCATGACACAAATGCCACAGTGGGTCACTTGCAAGAACAGAAGTTTATGCACAATTCAGAAGGCCAGGAGGGTGAATTCAGGGTTTGACTCTAGGGGAAGGCCCCTTCTTGTCTATTGCAGCTTTTGGTTGCTGTTAACTGACTTGAGTCAGTTCCGATTCACAGCAATCCTGCATAGGGGTTCTGAGGAGCAGCTGGAAGGATTGAACCGCAGACTTTACAATTAGCAGTCCAGTGCTTATCCTACAGCGCCATACCAGTAGTTGTCAGCAATCCATCTTCCTGTGTTTTTTAGGTCTGTCTCTCTCTCCATTACGTTCTTTGTATCACTAGAAGCGATGAGATTTAGAACCTGCCCTACTAGGTTAGGATCTAATTAACATAACAAAAACCTTATGTCCAAATAAGATCATATTTACAGGTATGCTGTTGATAGCTGCTTTACAATTAGTCCCCGACTCGTAGAGACACCATGCATATGGAATGGAATACTGTGCCTGGTTCTGCCACATCCCCATAGGTCATTGCGTCTCAGATTACGGTGATACGGTTTTCACTGATTGATTTCTAGAAGTTGATATCCTTGCCTTTCTTCCTACTGTGTCTTATTCTGGATGCTGCATTTAAGCCGTGTGACGCTTAGGGTTAATGCACTGGACTGCAGCGTCGATATGAAATGCAAGGTCGGCGGTTCAAGCTCACCAGCTGCTCCTCAGAAACCCTATAAAGGGTCTCTATGGGTCGGAACTGACTTGATGGTACTTAACAGCAATAACAACAGTGTCATGGTGTGACGCTGTACGATAAAGCACTGGACCGCAAGATCAGTAGTTCAGTCTCACCAGCTGCTCCGTGGAAACCCTATATAGGGTGGCTATGAGTTGGAACCGACTTGACTGCACTTCCAAACAGTATCATGGCAACAAGTGCGCCCCCAATGACGCTCAGTGTGGTAGGTGAGACTCTCAGCACCGACCACCACTGCCCCGTTACAGGTTTGTCGTCATTGTTGTTAAGTACTGTTGAGTTGGGTCCAACTCATAGCAACCCTTTATAGGGTTTCCAAGGAGCAACTGGTGAATTTGAACTGCCAACCTTGTGGTTCAAATGGACCTTGCTATCCAGTGCTTGATCCTACAGCGCCACACCAGGACTCCATTTACAGGTTTGTTATTGTTGTTAAGTGCCGTTGAGTCGGTTCCGACTCATAGCAACACTGTATAGGGTTTCCAAGGAGCGGCTATTGAGTTTGAACTGCCAACCTTGCTGTTCAAAGTGACCTTGAGGTCGAATGCTTATTTTAGGAGGTCACACCAGGTATTATCCAATCACAGCATTGTATATTTCAAGATAGATCGTGTAGTGTTAATTTTGATCATCAATGCAATGCCATTCCTCTTGAAATTGTTTCCAGCACAGTAAACCATGTGACTGTCAGATTCAGTTCACTGATGCCTAGGATCTCAATCCTTATGCTTTCCATTTCGTTTTGGACAGTTTCCAATTGTACTAGATTCACACTTGATACATTCTGTGTTCTGATTACTAATGGATGTTTGCAGCTGTTTCTCATCATTTTGAGTCCTGTCCCATCAGTAAATGGTGGTCCTCAAAGCTATGTTCCATTCACATCATTATGGTCAAGTCTTCTTTGAGGAGGCAGCTCTTCCCCAGTTATATTCTAAGTGCTTTCCAATCTGAGGAGTTGAGAAGGTCAATGACAACAGCCTTTAGTATAAAATACACTTCAAAATCCTCCCAGCCAAACAAATAAGCAACATGGTAACAAACAGAGAAGAGTCAATTTGTCAAGGATTTTATTTTGCGTGGATCCATAATTGGCGCCCATGGAAGCAGGAGTCAAGAAAGCAAATGATTTGCTGCAACAGACCTCTTTAAAGTGCTCAAAAGCAAAGTGACCACTTTGAGAACTAAAGTACACCTGATCCAAGCCATGGTCTTTTCATTGATTTTATATGCATGTGGAAACTGGACAATTAATAATGAAGACCAAAGATTTGATGTCTTTGAACTATGGTAGTGGTACAGAATATTAAATATACAATGCATTTTCTTTTTAGTTTTTTATTGTGGATTGAGTGAAAGTTTATAGGGCACATCATCAGTTTCACATTCAACAATTCATATAACTTGTTTCATTACAATGATTATAATCCCCTCCATATACCATCAGTTAAAAGTATTTCT
>NW_006408620.1:1158574-1201901 GCF_000296735.1 Chrysochloris asiatica
CGTCTCTATCTATACCCCTTGAATTTGGGCTTGACCATGTGATTTGATTTGGCTATGGCAAGCATCAAAAACTTAAAAACTGGTGGTACACTAGCTTGTCTCCTATTCTCACTCTATGAAGAAGCCTATATTAGCCTGTGGGAACATGAAAGAAATGGAGCAACAACAACAACAAAAAAACTATCTCAACCAATCAGTCCATCAAGTACCATACCTGTGAATGTGGCCATTCAACGTCCTCCAGTCATCACCAAAGATACAAGGGCAGGACCAGCAGAGATAAGATCAGACTAACCACTGCTGATCCATCAGAGTGTGAGATAAATAATTGCCTTTTAAAGTCACTCAATTTTAAGGGGGTTTGTATTAGATAATGTTTATAGACTTCTATCATTTGTGTGTTTCCACAAACTCATCTTCTTGGTGGATTTTGAGGCCCTGAAGACCAACGATTGTAAGTCATCAGAAGATCAAATTCAGGGTGATCTGGCCTTGGGTGGTGAGGTTGGCAATAACATGGGTTTGGAAAACCTTTTCCTGCATCATTCTTCTTTTCACTTAAGCCATGCTAGGATCCCAGGGAATGCTGGACCAAGTGACAAGCCAGATGAGTCACTCCTTTAATTGCATCTTGGTGTTAGTTTGCCTCTCAGACATCACTACTCACCCACCCACCATTTTTGAAATGATTCCAACTTTTAGAGACCCTGTTGGACAGAGCAGACCTGTTGAGAGTTTCCAGCACTATAAATCTTTATAGAAGTAGACAGCCACATCTTTCTCGTGCTGCGTGACTGGTGGGCACACGTCACAAGTCCTAGACAACCTTTGGGCCAGCACAAAATCCTCATCTTCAGAGAATCTACCCTGGGGTTTACTTCCTGAGCATTCATTCCCTTTTTCCAAGAACAGCTTTCAGTTTCTCTCTGGCGAATTGTCCCTTGCCCATTTTTAGGTCGTGTGGTTTGGGTAGAGCTCTACCCTTAGCATCAGAGGTGCAGTTCATGATGCATTGTGGTGGTGGTGGGGGTTGTGCACCACCGACTTGGTTCCGACTCATAATGACCCTGTATAGGGTTTCTGAGGCTGGAAATCTTTACAGGAGCAGAAAGTCTCGTTCTCCCATGGAGCAGCTGGTAGATTTGAACTGCTAACCTTGTTAGCAGCCCAACTTGGAACCCACTGTGCTACAAAGAGCTACTTATATATTGTGGTAGGCAGCCTCTAAGATGGTCCCTCCTGGTATTCTCACCTTGGTGTTTTTTCCTCCCTCTGAGTGTGGGCTGGACTTACTAACTCACTCATAAAGTATAGAAAATAGGAACATGATGGAATATGATTTCTAAAATGCGTTTACGGACACTGTGGCCTGAAAATTGGGCCCCCCCAGTTAAATCACTCCTCCTGGGAGAAGTCGCTGCCACATAATGAGGCAGCCTTGTAGAGAGCTCGGTGTAGTGAGATTGCCAACAGCCATGTGAGTGAGCTTTGTAATGAGCCCCACCTCTCCACCACCCCGACCCACTGAGCCTCCACATATGCTTGCAACTCTGGCCAAAAGCTTGACTGAAGCCCATGAGAAACCTCCAACCAGCTAAATCACACCCAGATTCTTAACCCATAGATACTAAGAGGTAACAAATGTTTGTTTTAAAGTTTGGGGATAATTTGTTACACTGTAAGCGATAACCAATTCAATTTGTTGTTATTGTTAATATTGTTCATATTGTTGCTGTTGAATCAGTTCTGACTCATAGTGACCCTGTATAGGGTTTCTGAGGAGTACTTGGTGAGTTAGAACTGCCGACCTTGTGCTTCAAACTGACTTCACAGTCCAGTGCTGCTCATACAGCACCACATCAGAACTCCAATACAATTTTGTTGTTGTTGTTAGGTGCCATCGAGTTGGTTCTGACACAGTGACCCTGTGCACAACAGAACAAAACACTGCCCGGTCCTGGGCCAACCTCACAATCATTACTACACCTGAGCCCATTGCTTCTGCCACTATGTCACTCCATGTCATTGGGAGTCTTCCTCTTTTTCTCGGACCCTCCACTTTACCAAACATCATGTCCTCCAGGGACTGGCCCCTCCTGACAATTTGTCAGTAATATGAAAAATGAAGTCTGGCCATCCTGACTTCCAAGGAGCACTCTGGCTATACTTTTTCCAAAACAGATGTTTTTTCTCTTCACAGTCCATGGTACTTTCAATATTCTCCTCCAACACCATAATTCAAAAGCATCAATTCTTCTATGGTCTACCTTATTCATTGTCTAGCTTTCACATGCATATGAGGTTATTGAAAATACCATGGCTTGGTCAGGCGCACCTTTGTCTTCAAGCTGACATCTTTGCTCTTCAACACTTTAAAGAGGTTTTGTGCAGATTTGTCTAATGCAGTATGTCGTTTGAGGTCTTGACTGCTGCTTCTATGAGTGTTGATGGTTGATCCAAGCAAAATGAAGTCTTTGACAACTTCAATCTTTACTTCATTTATATGGATGTTGTTTATTGGTCCAGTTGTGAGGATTTTTGTTTTCTTTACGTTGAGGTACAATCCATACTGGAGGCTGTGTGGTCTTTGATCTTCATCAGCAAGTATTTTAAGTCCTCCTCCCTTTCAGCAAGCAAGGTTTTATCATCTACATATCGCAGATTGTTATTGAATCTTCCTCTAATCCTGTTGGCACGTTTTGCCCCCCATATAATCCAGTTTCTCAGATTATTTGCTCAGCATACAGATTGAATAAACCCAGTGAAAGAATATAACGCTGGCGCATAGCTTTCCAAATTTTAAACCATTTGGTATTCCTTTGTTCTGTTTGAACAACTGCTTCCTGGTGTGTGTACAGGTTCCTCAGAAGTATAATTAAGTGTTCCAGAATTGAAATATGAATAACTCATATTTCGCAGTGTTATCCATAGCTTGTCAAGATCCACACAACCGAAAGCCTTTGTGTTGTCAATAAAGCACAGGAAAACATCTTTCTGGTATTCTGTGCTTCAGCCAAGATCCGTAAGACATTAACAGTGATATCCCTCATTCCACGTCCGCTTCTGAAACGGGCTTGAAGTTCTCTGTCAATGTATGATTGCAGCCGTTTCTGTGTTACCTTTAGTAAAACTTGACTCACATGGGATATCAAAGATACCGTCCGATGATTTCTGCATTTCATTGGGTCTCCTCTCTTTGGAATGGGCACAAATAACAGATCTCTTCCAGTTAGTTGGCCAGGTAGTTGTTCTCCAAATTTATTTGCATAAATGAGTGAATGGCTCTAGTGTCGCATCAGTTTGTTGAAAGATAACAATTTGTATTCCATCTATTCCTGGTATCTTGTTCTTTGCCAATGACTTCAATGCACCTTGGACTTCTTCCTTCAGGATCATTGGTTCTTGATCATGTGTTATCACTTGAGATGGTTGAACGTTGACCATTTCTTTTTGGCACAGTGACTCTGAATTCCTTCCATCTTCTTTCGATGCTTTCTGTATCATTCAATATTTTGCCCAGAGAATCCTTCAACATTGCAAGTCAAGGTTTGATTTTTTTTTCTCTTTTTCTTCAGTTCCCTGTGCTTGGGAAATGCTGAGTGTGTTCTTTGGTTTTCTTTGCATATTTCGTTATATTTGACTTTGTCTTCTCGAGCTGCCCTTTGAAAATTTCTGTTCAGCATCTTGTACCGCCTCATTTCTTCCATTTGCTTTAGCATCTCTACACTGGAGAGCAAGTTTCAGAGCCTCTTCTGACATCCATTTTGGTCTTTTCCTTCTTTCTTGTCTTCTTAATGACCTTTTGCTTTCTTCCTGTATGGTGTTCTTTATGTCACCTCACAACCCTTATGGTCTTCAGTCTTTAATGTCTAATGCATCAAATCTGTTCTTCAAATGACCACTCAATTCAGGTGGGATATATTCAAGGTCATATTTTGGCTCTTGTGGGCTTGTTTTCATTTTCTTCACCTTCAACCTGAATTTGCATATGAACAGTTGAGGGTTTGTTCCACAGTCTGGCCCAGGCCTTGTTTTGGTTGATGGTATGGATCTTTCCCACCTTCTATTTCCACAGATGGAATCAATTTGATTTATGTATATTCCATCAATTGAGGCCCATGTGTATAGTCTTCTTTTATGTTGTTTAAAAATGGTATTTGCAATTAAGAAGTCATTAGCCTTGTAAAATTCTATCATGCAATCTCCAGCATCATTTCTATCACCAAAGCCATATTTTCCAACTACTGATCATTCCTTTGCATTCCAGTCACCAGTAACTATCAATACATCTTGATTACATGTTTGATCAATTTCAGATTGTGGATGTTGATAGAATTCTTCAATTTCAGCATCACTGTCTTTAGTGGTTGGTGCATGAATTTGAATAATTGTTGTATTAACTGGTCTTCCTTCCAGGCATATGGATATTATCCTATCACAGACAGCATTGTACTTCATGAGAGGTCTTGATATGTTTTTTGATGATGAATGGGATGTCATTCCTCTTCTGGCCTAGTAAACCAAGTGATTGTCAAATTCAAAAATGGCAAAAACCAGTTCATTTCAGTTCACTAATACTTTGGATATCGATGCTTATGCATTCCATTTAATTTTTGGTCATATCCAATTTTCCTAGATTCATACTTCATACATTCCATATTCTAATTATTAATGGATGTTTACAACTGTTTCTCTTCATTTTGAGTTGTGCTCCATCAGCAAGTGAAGGTCCCATGGGTTTTACTCCATTTGCATCATTACGGTCAACTCTACTTTGAGGAGGCAACTCTTCCCCAGCCGTATTTTGAGTGCCTTCCAACCTAACAGGCTTACCTTCCAGCATTATACCTGATAATATTCTGGTGTTCTTCATTGTGTTTCAGCAGTCAATGTTCTGGTGCTACCTGACAGAATTCTATTGGCATTCATAAGGTTTCTAGTGACTAAATATTCTAAAGTAGTCTGTCTCTCTTTCTTCCTCATCTGTCATCGTCTGGAAACTCAGTTGAAACCTGTCCACCATTGTTGACCCTGCTGGTATTTAAAATACCGGTGGCAGAGCTTCCAGATTCACAGCCACACACAAGCACCTCAGTAGGGTCAACTGACAAGAGGAGTGGAGGTTGTAGGAGTGGGATCGTGTAAATAAGGTATATGGAGCCCTAGCAAGGGGATTGGTCAGTTTTTGCCAACCTGCCAAGTTTAAAATGCGCAATCCCAGACATAAAAAAGGGAGAACTCACTACACCAAGAAAGAAGAGCTGGGGGTGGGGGTCTATCCTTTATACCTGATCTCTGCACTGAAGTTCTCCTAGACCCAGGGAATTTGCTGTTGTCATTAAGTGATGCTGAATTGTTCCATCCCATATGTACCCCTGTATAGGGTTTCTGAGGGGGTTGGAATCACTGACCTTGTGGTTAGCAGTCCAGTGCTTATCCTGCAGTGCCACAGAGAGCTGTAACACTGAAAACAACACAAGACAGCAAGAAACAGTGGTAAGGGTGGCAGCGAACGGGCAGCAGCAGATCCAGGAGACAAGCAAGAGACAGCATGGTGGGCGTCCCAGGCCATAGCGTGGGCGAGCTGAGCGCCTTCAGGCATGAGACTTCTGGTGCATTGTGGCACCTCCTAGCACTTATTGGTGGAGCTAAAGAGCTTTGTAGCACAAGCCTGAGTAAGGCAGAGGTCTGGCCAAAGGCAGAGGAGGAGTCGAGGGGCCAGAGAGAGGCCTGTCTGTGGACACAGCTAAACAGTTGTCCAGACTGAAGAATTGTGGTCCGAGTCATTCCCAATCCTGAATCATAACCTGTTACTTCCTTAATGAACCCAGGGCTGTAAGTGCTGTGGGTTGTGTGTGGCCCCTGCAACAGATGATCGAACCCAGCAGAGAAGTAGACAGCTGGAAAGCAAATACATAAACACAAATAACATTAACAGCGGGAGGAAGGGCTGATGTCAAAATTGGTAACAAGGCTGGAGGGTGGAGGTTATGTTAGACCTCTGCCTCACGGGAGGGAGTCAGCCCTGGGCTGAGGCTGATTCACTCAACCCCTCATGAAGGTAGAGACCACCAGCCACTCTCCCCACATCATTTTTACAACTGATCTTAACTGGAAGAATTCCTGAAATTATGGAAAGATGAGTGCATTCAGATCAATGTACCCACTGCATCGGCCCAGTGCTCCATTTACAGAAGCTCTCCCAAGAAGAGTCTTTATATACTTGGTGTGGCAGGTTTGCTCTTTTCTTCTTCTCGTTGGCCTTAGCAGCTGCAAATGCTTGTGCTACAGATGAGGTTACAGCTTTGGAAAAGAAAATAGAAATATAGAAACATGGCTGAATTCAGAGAAAAAGGCAGGCTTCAGTAACATGCTACTCAGTGAGTGAAGGAGTGAGGGTCCTTACAATGCCAATACCCCCGGTCTCCTTTACTTTTCCTCAGCCTCCTGCCTCCCGGGGCAGGTATGACTGTTGGAAGAGGGCACTGGCTGGTTTTTGTGTGTGTGTGTGTGTGTGTGTGTGTTTTTTGCAGAAGCAAAATTAGAATGATAGTGAAAAGTGGGTGGATTTACATATGGCGAGACTCTTTCAGACCACGGCAAAGCGTGCTCTCTGAATGGACACCAGCTGACTTTTGTCACCACTGGAATGAAAATTGTATGCCCTTGATGATTTCAGAAGCGTGAGCTCTGACTGGCTATTCAGATACCCTGACTGTAGGCACAAGAAAATAATGTGGTCATCAATCCTGTGACTCATTTAGCAGAGTTTTCTCTCCGTTTCACAGGCTACAAGCAGCTCAGGAAGTGAAGGGAGGGTGTAATAGTCAGACATGGGATATGTCCAGCCCGCGGGCTGTATAAGGGCCAGTGAAATCATTCAGTCTGGCCCTGCTAAGGCAACCGCAATTCCAGCCATAACGTTAATGAAATGTTTGACCAAATCTAGCAGGCTGATTTCTAAGTTGATCATTTTATATGGCCTGTGAATGGTGTTATAAATATCCCAAAGGCCCTTGGCAGAAAAAAAGTTCCCCACCCCTGCAGTAGGCGTGGGTGGAGATGATAAAATGAGACCATATGATCCCGTGACAGAGACAGCCGTTTCTCAAGTCCTGTCGAGGTATTTCTACATGGCATGTGGACAAATGCATTTCTTTCAAGTGAATGTGAAAATCCACATTTTTATAGCAATACTCCATTTTAAAATGTTGATAATCAGTTCAATTAAGAAATTTCTGTGTGAGGAAACCAAAGTTTCACCTACTGGTCTCATTGCTCACGGATCTCGAACTTATAACCGCTACACAGCAGGGTCCAGTAAAGACAGCCATGTAAACAAGAATGTTGCATATATTAACTCAGTTTATTCATATCAATTCTTAAACAAAAAAGGTCCTCCAAGAGACAATAGTTCACAGTAACTGCAAAGCTTACTCACAACTTTTAAAAATACCAGTCATGCTTAGCATTCAGAGAAGATATTGTAGGATAACTGTAAAAACTTTTACCAGGAACATCAGCTTCTGACTTAAAAATTACAAATACTGAAGCATTTTGGTATCAGACACAGTAGTTTTGACACAGTCTGTTCATTTGATGAGTTTCTGGATGTGTGGAAAACTTGTACCTCTATAATTGGATAAAGCGCTTATTCTAAACTAAACATTTTCAAATGTAGAAAACAAACTAGCAAGCTACACGTACAAAGAAAAGCCCTCTAGGACAAGCTCTCCACATGTTGGATGCCAGCTTATGCACCATGAATCCTGGAAGACTAGAATTGATACAGACACTCAGCCTGAAGTCTGACCCTCCAGGCTCAACAATGGAATTTGCATTCACCTACACATTAATGACAAACTCTGGGTTAGTATAGGAGAAGCCAGCAAATTCATTTTGGTCCAAGTTCATGATGAACAGTTTATCGGTGGGAGTGAGTTCCACTGGCTGTCTGGTGAACTCTTTGTCGAAGTTGGAGGTGTCTCGCTTGTCTCTCTGCCAAATGGAAAGCAAATACATTAACACAGCATAATAAGAAGAAAACATGACCAAGCCATGCTGGTTACCAGAAAGTGGAAGACATCTTCTGGGCAGAGTCAGAAGAAGCCCTGCGCGGGCAGTATCTTAGCAGCTGCCCCTGTGCACACTGTCCCTGGCTTTTGTTCCACTTCCTTCAGGATAGAGAGTTTGGTCAGAGAATTGCTAATAAAGGAAGTCGGTGCTGGATTTTTTTTTTTAAGGATTGCTGTAAAATGTTGAGTGGATGTATTTTCTTTGGCTTTCGGGTGAATTGAGTTGGCCACAACTTCTCAGCATGCTCAATGTTCACAGAATTGCTGGCTGAGTAGAATGCCCCAGAGAAACCATTCAGTGGCCACCTCCATGGCTCGGAGGCCTTTCTTTGGAAAAGTGGGTTGCTGCACAACCACTTGGCTCCAAAGAAGGTAGCATGGTTTCATTAAAGGAGATGACCAGTGCCCACTCCACACGAGCTGGTACAAACCTAGGTATTGAAGGGGATCCCCAGAACCCCATCCACTGACTAGAAGTGAGTCTTCCTCAGCCAGAGGCTCCTCACAGGAGAGTCAACAAGTGACATGAAACCAAATCCAAAGCTTAAATGAAGGCCCATAGGGCAGCTTGAAAAACAAAACAAAACAAAACAAAAACTAACTTGATGCCCCTAATCTGGCATTTCTTTTGAGGGGCATTAATCTCAGCTTGGGGTCCTAATGTAGCACTGTTGGATAAGCACTGGGCTGCTAACTGCAAAGTTGGAGGTTCAAACCCATTAGCTGCTCCTCGGAAACTTTATACAGAGTCACTATGAGTTGGAACCCACTGAGTGGCACTTAACAACAATCTGCGTTTACTACCAAGAATTTGGCATTTGTTTCACCAGGTACCTTCAAAGTGTAGGCTAATGAAAAGATCTCATATCTGTATGTTGTTCTTAGTACCTCTTCTAAGTCTTTCTCACAGCCTCTCATGCCTTCCCATCCCTATCACATCTATGAAGCAGGTAAACCTCAACTCCATTATCTTACAGATGAGAACAGTGAGACACAGGAGGGTGAGAAGTGACTCACCTAGTCTTGAACAATGGGTTTTGGAGTTTTTACCTGACCCCATTGCTGTTAACTATGCTCCTATTCCTCTCTGTGTGGACGGCCAGCCAAGGAAATTGCATTCCCGAACAAGTGCCTGGTCTCACTTCTGTCTGGATGTGTCGACTCCAAAGTGGGAGGGTCAGTGAGGGTTGCTTGACTTGTGAGGGATTTCTCATTGTTGGGCTCATTCTCCTTTTTATAAAACCTTTTACAAGAATTGCTTAATTTTTCTGTTCCCTGAGAGAAAGGTTCTTACTTATTCTTGTGTCTGCGGGGGTGGGGATGAGGGACACATGGCTAGAAGGAAGATGATGATGTTGTTTTCCATCCTGGGTCCGGTTCCATCTTTTCTAGATGAGCCATCTCCTACTATGCTCCACCCATTCTTCTGTCTGCGTCACCCAGTTTTGTATTGTGGGAGGCCCTACCCCACCCCCTGCCCAGGTACTGTGTGCGTTGCTTCACGTGTTGAGATAAAAGTTCCAGTGTGACCACTTCAGTTAATGTCTGTGCAGCCCTCTCCAGATCTCCACACCCAAGTTAGAAGTCAACACCTCGTGATTTGTCTTCACTGGACATATTGCTATCAGAAATTTCTGGTTTATTTCTTGCTTCTTTCCAGGAGGGCAGAGTCCTTGTCTGTTTCCAGTGACAGAACAGGCTTGGGGCATAGGAGGCTGTTCATAATTTTTTGCTGAAAGAATGTATCTATGAAGATTTGACTAAGGAGCTTCTTTGCTTTTGCCAACTTAGAGTCACCCCCAAACCATGGATCTTACCCAGCAGCAAAACAATGGGGCTTTCCTGATGTCTTGCATGTTTTTCTATTAGGTTGCTGTCTAAAACTAAATGCATGCCAGAAAACAAAACAAAATGGGACTGATGCTCATTGATCCTAAGGGTTCTTCCTGTGAGCCACTATTGGGCCGTCAGTATCATGTATCATCTGAACTGTGCTCGTTCATCATTGGTTCCCTTCAAGGTGTGAGAGCTCTGGGTTGTGTGTGGATCCTGGTTGTATCTGGTACTAGGCAGATTCCTCTGGCATTCTCAGGTCATCTCTGCCTGTAGACACCCAGCTGAGACTCCCTTCCCACCAGTACCAACTTTGAAAGTCCTTTCCCATGGCTGCATGTGTTATGATTCATGCTTCATGCAGGACTTGTCTTTATGGGCACTGTCCTATTGGTAGGTCCCCACAGAAAATACTCCTGAACTTTATCCCAGAAGTTGAACTAGAATGCCCCTCTCTATTAGGACAATTCCTGAGTTGTTAGAGGAGGATTATTATTACTGTTTTATTGCATGTGTTGGTCTTGTTAGTGCCATCAAGTTGGTTCCAACTCATAAAGACCCTGTATAGGGTTTCCAAGGAGCAGCTGGTGGGTTTGAACCACCGACCTTTTGATTAGCAGTCTAGTTCTTGACCTACAGTAGCATACCAGGACAGACACATAGGCCTAAAACGAACATAGGAAACTAATGTGCCAGGGGTCTATGTGGTTTGCAAAAAACTGGCTAACAAGCATGTTATTTATGTAAAAATGTGATAATTGGACTGACCTCCTAACAAGGCGTTTGTGATTGTCACCTGATTCTTAAGAACAGGTACAGAGCTCACTGCAAATTCTAAAATATTTAAAGCATGATTCTAGAATCCTGGTAGACAGCCATAGGGAACCTGAATCGTGTTTAAGTGTTTTTTGAATTCTGAATCGTGTTTAAGTGTTTTTTGAATTCTTAGTTTTTATTTTCTTTCTAATTTAAATCCTTTAGAAAATCCCAGCCTGTCTCCACTGGACTAAAAGGCCTGTTGGTGGTGTAGTCCTGGTATGGGTTGCTACGTCAATTTGGAGGCAGTGCTAGAAGGGGTGGGGTGGTGGGGTGTTTCCCTGAAGACCTGCAGGATTCGGTGTTAAATGCCTCAAAAGACAAGGCTCAGAATCAAGCTACAAAACCAGTCGCCCTCTCCATATAAAGAGACAATATGAGGATTTGTGTAGGCCCACATCATGGAAGTGACAATGTGGCATGTTCAAGCAGAGAAGTTTGTGCCTTTGACCTTCGGGAAGGAAACCATCTCAGCCACTACCCTGCCTCTCCCGCCCACTCATCATATCACGTGATTTCCTCAATTTGCCTCAAGTGGAGTCAGTGGTGAGAAGGATGAGACTCAAAGGCAGTTAGTAGCTTTTTCTTCTTTGTAAATGCATCCCTATCTTAGAGACTCTAGATTACCTCTAGATCACATCATGCTTTTAATTGCTTATTTAATGACTGTCCTCCCACTAAATAGTTTATTCCAAGGGGACAGAGATTGCATCTTTATACCTGGTTTCAGGAACATGGTGGAGAATAGTAAAGTCCAACACACAGTTGGTGCTCAGTAAAATGCTGCTGGAATGAATGACTCAAGGGTGGGATAAATGGATGAATGCAAAAACCTTTTTTTTTTTTTTTTCCTTTCTGGATTTTCAAAGTATTCCTAATGGATTATGGATTAAACTCTATTTCTTTGTCTCCTCTGCATTTGGGAATACTGATAGGAAATAAAAATGCAGGAATTCTAATGATCCTTGACTTCCATAGACCTGACCAGTCCTCTGCAAGGTGTGTTAGGGGAACAGAGAGTACGGCCTGAGAACTTATTTCTAGAAATGAGTAAACTTTTAAGAAATAATGGCAACAATTTAGAAAATGTAGAGTGCAGTGTCTGTGTGTGTATATATATGTATGTATATATCATATATACATATAGAATATATTCTATTTATAATCTATCTAACTACCCATCTAGCTTACATTGCTCTCTAAAGTTGTCTCCAATTTTTCAAGGGCCTAATTGTCCTGAGAGCATGTCCAAGGAAAAGTCTTGGTGACCCAACAGCCAGACGAAGAACCTCAGAGAACTTGCTTGTAGGCATGGCTCCCAGTGCACTGTTAGAGAGCAGACAGACCCAGGCTGAGGGTCGGAAAGCTGGGCTTGCATTCCAGCTCAGTGACCTGGGGCAAGTCATTTTGTCTTCAGATACCAGTTCCCTGCAATAAAGGGAGTGGTTTGCCCTGGAACTCACTGGTAGCGTAGTGCTTACGAATCGGGCTGCTAACTGCAAGTTTGGCAGCTCGAAACTACCAGTTTTTCCTTGGGAGAAAGATGAGGCTTTCTGCTCCCATAATGATTTGCAGCCTCGGAAACCCTGTGCAGGGTCACTATGAGTCAGAACCGACTCCATGGTACTTAACAACATTGGCTCAGACCTCAAGCTTGCTTCACCTTAGCTCCAGCTTACAGGCACAATGGTAGCAACAGGGGTGATTCCAAAAGGCCCAAGCAGGGAGTAGAAAGGAGGCAGGCAGGGAGAAATGAAGTGCAGGGAGCCTGGGCTAAGTAAATCCCCATCGTGGTTTTCTTGCAGATGGGAAGTCTTACTTCAAGGACATTTGTCAAGTGTGTAAAGTTCTCTGATGCCCCAGAACTTCTGGAAATCCCTTAAATTGTGGTAAGAATTCTCTTTAGGGCTGCTGAGACTAGCAAGAGGTGGCAGACAAGGATGAGGAGTCGCCTGCTGTCCTCATCTGCTCAGACAAAACGGAAATTTCCTCCACCCAGGGGACTTTCTTGGACTCAGGGACTTACAAAGCCACTTGAGAGAAAGAATATTTAGCCCAAGCTGGTAGAAGTGACAACTTTGATAAGAAAACCAAGCGTCTCAGTCATGTTCTTAGCTGGCCCCTAAACTTCTATCTAGCTGGAGTGGAAACTTGGGGCTCTGACTTGCTGAACAACACAGCAAAGATTACACTGTGGATTTCGTTCCTTTCTGTCTTGAAGCCCCAGGGAGCCCTCTCTGTAGTGTGACTCCACAGACTGCAGCGTTCCTTGAAATCGCATTTCTTCTTCTCTTTCATTTTATTTTATCTCGATGCTAGAAGAAAAATGGCATATAACACATACCCAGATACAAATGGACATTACACAAACATCTTGTAAAAACAATATCAAAGTGGAGAGTACAACTGTCTTTGTTTCAAGAAAGACTCTCTGAGCACTTAATTGGCTTTCCAAAGTCAGTCACAAACTTAGATAAATCCCATGCCACAAGCATGGGTCTGCTGGGCTCCACAGCCCCCTTCTTGGTTAAATCAAAGCATGGTGGTTAATAACATTTGGACACGTAGTTCAAAGCATGTATAACAAAGTGAGTAACCTGTTTTGGCATCTGAACAACAGAAGTAAAACCCCAAAGCAAATGAAATTTGAAATGTAATGTAAAACCATGGCCCTCTGGGACCTTTCTAGAGTGACCATGTCTTTTCAAGCAGTGGTACCAAATGCCCTTTTCAAGTAGTTTGGGGATGAGGGCAATTAGGGACACACAGTATCAGAAATGAGATGCTGAGACAGCACCCACCCTGCTTACCCTTTAGGCCATGCAGTGTTTTAGATAGAAACTATCTAAAAGCACAGACTTGGAATTTTAAAGGATAATCATCTCAACTTTGGGTTCAAAAGTAACCAAATGTTCTTTTAGTGTGTTCTTTTCATAGTTATGGAGCCTCCAAGCCTAAGTAACTATGTACTTGGGGATACGCAAAACTCTAAGCCTAGAAGTAGAAGAATTGTGGTAGCATCCAATTCTCTCCCCCATTTTGGGCAAACAGTCTAGATTGGAGAATATATGAAAACGGTTGGAGCATATATTCTCCCTACTAGAGCCTAGGTTAGGGGGCATGTTGGAGAACTCCCTTGTAAGAGGCCTTTGTCAATGTGTCAATTTTGCAGTAGCGTTTTCGGTGAGCCGTCTGCATAGTCCAATCTTGCAGAGATGCTTCAAAGTACCTGAGAACATTTGGGTTCTGAAACATGGTCACTCTAGTCTTAACAGCAAATAAAACATGAATGCAACTTTGCAATGAAAAATAATGACACCACAATAGTCATTGAGTTTAAATGACAGAAATGAAGGACAGAAATCTACAACATCTACTTAGCTCTTGACTTCAGGTTTTAAAAATTCAGAGTTAACAAAGGAAAATCCTTCGAATTCTGATTGGTCAATATTCCTGATGACTTCCTGGTCAGGAGGTGTTAGGACTGGTGGATGGCGGGTGAAAAACCGGTCGAAGTTTTCAGCATTTCGCCCACACTATGAAAGGGGAAGAAAAGAACTTGTGGTGGGTGGGAAAAAAAAAAAAAAAAAAAAAAGCCAAAGCCAAACAAAACAGAACCAAACAAAATCAGAAATGATCTTTAGTCCCGTTCCTTTCATGACCTCAGAAAGGCTGTCTGAATGGTTAGAGATGAGAGCAACTTAAAATGAAAGTCCTCATGAACTTTGGGACAGGATGTTGGGCTCCTGACCTTGAGTTGTTGTAGCTTATGAACCGCCCCAGGTGTCCTTCTAGACAGGGATTGTCTGACAAAGGCATGAGATGGTGGGGCTAGTGGCGTGTGCGTGTTCCCTCAGCTTACCCCCCAAACCCAGCCAAGTTCATCTGTTGAGAGAGATGGAGTTACAGCACCTGAGATGTTTCATGTGGTACAAGATGCAAATCAATGACGCATTTATACATCACCTGGGACATTTCAGTATTTAGCAGCAGATCCCTCACAGCGCTGTCCTTGGGCTCTCAATCAGGAGCAGTTGATGCTTTGCAGCGCAACAGAATACAAGAGTTTACAAACCCCTGTCATAGGAGAAAGACCCTAATTGCAAAACCTGGACTGGACGCTTGCAATGCTTGGGAAACCACGAGGTGCTGGTGAGCTTGGAAGTCACTGACCCTTGATTACAAGGCTCCAGGAGGCCAATTTAGCTGGCCAGTCTCCAACTAGGGAGGAGGGGGGTGATGAAACAGAGCAGGACTTGTTTCCCAGATCCAGAATGGGAAAACTGTTAGCATTTCACAGCCATTCTGCCCGTTCTGCCTTCGCTATGGTTCTGAGGCAGAATCATAACGTGTGTGTGAGTGTTACAAACATGTCTGAGTGTACATACACATACATACTAATTCCCTCCTGAAGAGAGGTGGCAACCCACTGTATCTGGGGCTCTTTGTTCTAAGTGGTAAAGCCATTTGCACAGAACTCACACTGTCTTTAGGAGATAGCCACAACCGAAGAACACAGTAAGTTAACAATGATAAATGCTAAGATATATTACTCACTTGTACATGTCAGACATCCTGGACCATTCTTACTTGCATTATCTTAATCCTCCCAGTGATGGTGGAAGATGGACATGCCAAACCCATGTTATAGATGAAGAAACTGAGGACAGGGAGATTGTGTCCTTTGCTCAAGGTCACAGCTAATGAACAGCAGAGCTTCAGTGTCAACCAAGTTCAGCTGATGGTGGAGGCAAAGCTGCACGCTCTGTGTTACAAGTACAGCGGATTGCTTAGTGACTGATGAAACAGAGGCCTCTATTTCCCACAGGGTGGGAAATCTGGGAAGGAAAAGTGAGATCTCTAGTTTGAATGACTGCGAATATGATGACATCAATCACCAAGACAGAGAAGGTTGGAGAATTAGGGAAAGATGACCGTTTCCATTTTGAACCTGCTACCTTTGAGGAGCCTGTGAGAATCTATGCGATGACCAGAGGTACAAGCGCTGGAGCTCAGAAAAGAAGTTTTGAAGAAAATCTGGAAGTGGCGAAATACAGGGAAGTAGAAGAGATGAGTTATAATGGTATAAACTAATAGGGACTGCAAAAATTGCTAAACACACATTTTCTAAGTATTTTATATACATTACCTTTTACATTCATGTAAAAACCCTATGAGGTAGGCATTATTCCCCTTTGCCAATGAGAAAGTTGTCCCAATGCTGTGGAAGAGGGGTAGGAGAACCAGGAGAGACAAGCATCAGAGAAGCTGATCAATGAGAACAATATGTCCAAAGTATGAGAGACGAAGTTTGGCCATCTTGGCCTCCAAGGAGCACTCTGGCTGCACTTCTTCCAAAATGAATCTATTGGACAGGTTTCAGATGAGCTTCCAGACAAAGACAGACTAGGAAGGAGGAGTGACAAACCACTTCCAAATATTTAGTCACTGAAAACCTTATGAATAGCTTCAAAACAGAGTTGACATTAATGATGTGGACTGATGTGGCATGAGTCAAAATGAGAAGAAACACCCGTAAACATCCATTAATAATTAGAACATAAAATTATGAAGTATGAGTCCATGAACATTGGAAGTTGCATAAACATCGATGTTCTAAAGACTTCACCAAAAGAGTAAAAAGGGAACCCACAGAATGGGAAAAAATCTTTTGCAATGACACATCAGATAAGGGACGCATTTCTAACATATATAGGAAACTACAACACCTCTACAAGGAAAAGACAAATAACCCAACTAAAAAATGGGCACAGGACATGAACAGACACTTCACCCAGGAGGAGATCTGGGCAGCCAACAAACATAAGAAATGTTCATGCTCACTAGCCATCAGAGAGATGCAAATCAAAATAACAATGAACCAGCAATAACAGCAAAGATCAAAAAGGCAGAGAACAACAAATGCTGGCGAGGATGTGGAGAGACTGGGACCCTCCTACATTGTTGGTAGGATTGCAAAATGGTCCAACCACTCTAGAAAGCAATATGGCGCTTCCTCAGAAGGTTGGAAATAGAAATACCGTATGCCCCAGCAATTCCTCTACTTGGTATCTACCTACAAGAAATACAAGTCAAAGATCAATGTTCTAGGCATTCGTGAGCTGAAATGGAATGGTACTGGCCATTTTGACTCAGACAATCATATGGTTTTACTGTGCTGGGAATGTCAAATTGAAGAGGAATGGCATCACATTCATTGTTAAAAAGAACATTTCAAGGTCTATCCTGAAGTACAAAGCTGTCAGTGATACGCTAATATCTATACACTTGACAGGAAGATCAGTTAATGCAAGTATTATTGAAACGTACCCATCAACCACTAATATTAAATAAAGGAAATTGAAGATTTGTTACAGACTTCTGCAGTCTGGAATTGATCAAAAGTGCAATTACTGATGATCAGAATGTGAAAGTTGGAAACAAAAAAGGATCAGCAGTCACAAAATATGGTCTGGGTGATAAAAAATGCCAGATAGCAGAGTATAGGATTTTGCAGGACCAATCAATAATTTATTCTTTGCAAATCACTTTATTTAACAACATAAAAGGTGACTTTGCACGTGGACCTCACCAGATGGAATACACAGGAATTGAACAGACGACATCTGAGGAAAGAGACAACACAGCAGCTCCATATTATCAACCAGAACAAGGTCAACTGTGGAAAAGACCATCAATTGCTCAAATACAAGTTGAAATTGAAGCTGCAAGAAATTAAAACAAGTCTACAACAGCCAAAATTGAACCTTGCGTTTACTGCGTCTGAATTTAGAGACCATCTCAAGAACAGATTTGGCACACTGACATTAGTGACCGAAGACCAAATGAGTTGTGGGATGACATAAAAGACTAAATACAGTAAGAAAACAAAAGTCCCAAAAAGACAGGAAAGACCAAAATGGATGTCAAAAGAGACTCTGAATGTACAATAGCTAAAGCAATATGGAGGAATGATGAAGTAGAAGAGCTGAACGGAAGATTCCACATGGTGGCTCAAGAAGACAAAGTATTATAAAATGTGAAAAGGCCTGGAATTAGAAAACCAAAAGAGAAGAATACACTTAGCATTTCTGAAGCTGAAACAACTGAATGCAAAATTCAAGCCTGGAGTTGAAAAATTGAAGGATTCTATGAGCAAAATACTGAACAACAAGGAGTATCTCCCCCTCCCCCATCCCAAAATAAATATGGAAAGAATACACAGCCATGGTACCAAAAATACTTGACGTTCAGCCATTTCAGGCGGTAGCATGTGATCAAGAACTGATGGTACTGAAGGAAGGAGTCTAGGCAGCAATGAAGACATCGCTGGACATAATGGATGCAGTACTGGAGGTTGCTCAGTCTATGCCAAGAAATTTGGAAGACAGCTGCCTGGTTAATTGTTTGGAAGAGATTCAAATTTGTGCTCATCCTACAGAAAGGTGGTCCGACAGAATGTGGGAATTATCAGAACAATATCATAAACATTCCTGAAGGTAATGCTAAAAAGGTTACAGCAGTACATTGACAGAGAGCTGCCAAAAACTCAAGCTGGATTCAGAAGAGGTCATGGATTGAGAGATATCATTGCTTGTATCAGATGGATCTTGGCTGAAAGCCCAGAATATGAGAAAGATGCGTATCTGTGTTTCATTGACTATGCAAAGGCATTGGACAATGTGGGTCCTAACAAATTATGGAAGACATTGAGAACAATGGGAACTCCAGAACACTTCACTGTGTTTCTACAGAACCTGTACATAGACCAAGAGACAGTCATTCAGACAGAACAAGGGGATCCTACATGATTTAAAATCAGGAAAGGTGTGTGTCAGGGTTGTATCCTTTCATCATCCTTAGTCAAACTGCATGCTAAACGAATGATCTGAGAAGTTGGATGAAATGAAGAATGATACCACCTGTGATCTGCAGATTCATTAACAACCTGTGACATGAAGATGATGCAACCTTGCTCAATCAAAATAAAGAGGACTTGAAGCATTTACTGATGAAGATCAAAGACCACAGCCTTCAGTATGGATGACACCTCCTATTATAAGGAAAACAAACATGGACCAATAAGCACCATCACAACAGACAAATTTAAAGATAAAAGCTGCCAACGATTTCATTATATTTGGATCCACAGCAGCATTGGGCACACAGGATGCACAGTCTCTCTTCAAAGTGTTAAAAAGCAAAGATGTTACTTTGAAGATGAACGTGTACCCGACACAAGCCATGGTATTTTCGGCCACCTCACATGTGTCTGAAAGCTGAACAATAAGGGAAGACGACAGTAGAGTTGATGCCTTTGAATTACGGTATTGGAAGAAGTACAGCCAGCATGCTCCTTAGATGTGAGGATGGCAACACTCTGTCTCATGTACTTTGAACTTGTCATCAGATGTGACCTATCCCTAGAGGAAGGACTTCATGCTTGCTAGAGGGTAGGTGAAAGAGAGGAAGACCCTTACCAAGATGAACTGATCCAGTGACAGCAACAGTTGTGAGGAAGGCACAGGACTGGGCAGTGTTTTTCTCTGTTGTACGTGGGGTTGATATGAGCCGGAAGTAACTTAACAGCACCTAACACCACCACTCACGGTGTGTGTGCTGGGTATAAAATGAGATAATGCATGTACCTACCACAGTACCTGGCTTCGAATAAGTGTCCATCCAGCCCATCACAGCCATAACTACTGTTTTGTTCTCCTTCCCCATCACAAATCCCTACAGACAGCATATGCCTCCTACAATGGAGGATTTTCATGGTGTTGAAGTTTTTAAAATACCATGCAAACAGACTTGCATTTTTAAAGACTCAAGTCAGACTTAAAGAAACCTATTTGTTATTCCATGCCAAACTGAGCCAGCACCTTTGATATCTTGGCTTCAGGACTTAGAAAGTGATTTAAGTAATTCTCAACCCTCCTTTCAAGACTTGTGGTTGGCTTTTCTTCCAGTAAGGAAAAAAGTCCCACAACTTACAACTTGATGGAGAGTCATTGTCAACAGTGTGGTTAGGGTTTGTTGCCCAGATTCATCCATCCATTTCTGCATTTGGTCATTCAAATGTTTATTGCACATTTGCTGCGTTCTAGGTGAAGGAGCTCTGGTAGTGTAATGGTTACGAATCGGGCTGCGAACCGCACGGTCGGCAGTTCAAAACTACCAGCTGTTCCGTGGGAGAAAGAGGAGGCTTTCTACTCCCATAAAGATTTACAGCCTTGGAAACCCTGGGTAACTATGAGTAGGAACCGACTCCACGGCACATAACAACAAGGTACTGGTGGAGGTATGGGGGTTACAGGAGTATAGGGGTAGAATCCTTGCCCTCCTGGGGCTTAACCTTCTACTAAGGGAGAAAGGCAATGAGCATGCGCACAGTGGGTTCAATGCACCAGACTGCAAAGCCATTTGAACTGCAAGGTGGGCAGTTCAAGCTCAACAGCTGCTCCTCTGAAACCCTATACAGGGTCGCAACTGACTCAATGGCACTTAACAAGAAACTAATAAAAGGTTGGTGGTTTGCACCCACCAAGTGGTGCTGCAGAAGTCAGGCCTGTGATCTACCTCTGTAAAGATGACTAAGAAAACCTACTCCGTACGCATGGAGTTACGAGTCAGAATCGAGTTGACAGCCGTGAGTTGGGTTTCTGTGTGGGTTTAGAATGGAACATCAGTGCTGAATGGGGAAGGGGGATCGGGGCAGTAGTGAGGCCAGTTAGGCAGCTACTGTCATAATTCAGGCAAGAGACAACGGTGGCTCCATGGAAGGTGATGATGGAGAGATGCATTAGGATTTGGGTTGTCTTTGAACTTCGCATTATTAAGATCTGCTGATGGGTGGGTGGGATGTGGGGTGTGAGAGGAAGAGCAGAGTTGGAGGTGACCTGAGACTTTGGCGTGCAGGTGCTATTTATTGAGATGGAAAATGGGAGTGTGAACAGAGCCGGGGGCGGATCAGACCCTTGGCTTCCTTCATGATGAGTTTGAGGTCCCAGTGGAGAGCTCTGGTTTGCAGACAGCCCTCAGCTGCAGTGTAGGGGTACACAGGAGAGGGATGCTGGGCTAGCTACAGCAATCGTCACAGGATGGATGGAAGTGGCTGGGAAGGGGTTGGGAAAAGAGAGGCCAGTGGCAGGGTCGCTGGCACAGATGGCACGTCATATAAGGTGTTTATCTTTGGCCTGGGTGTTGGGTCTAGACCAACGAGTGTAGGAAGCAGATTAGCTGAGACAGAGTCTTCAGGGGCCATTTTTCTTTAAAAACCATCATTCCCATCCACACCAGAAGGTTTTTGCTCTGCCTGGGTCTCCCCAGAGGCTCTGGTGGGAGAAACAACTTCTGGTAGCCCAGCATCCTCCCTCCCAGGCTCCCTCACTGCCTCAAAGAATAATGAAATCTTTCAGTGAGATAGCATAGACGAGTGGAAAGAACAGGGGTTAACCAAGGGGGCAGGATACAGCGGGGAGCGTGATTTCCCTGCTAATAAGCAGCTTACGGGGCTGGCGGATCACAGTCTCCCTGTGAAGTGTTTCCGTGTTTTTCAAATGGAGCTCTCACTGCCCATTAGCTTCGGGCGTGCTCCCTAAATGGAGACGTCAGTCCCAGGAAGACAGTCTGAGTGGGCTCTGCGCCTGCTGTGTCCTTGGGGAACCGAACCGGGAGCTGGTGGCAGGAATGGCATTAGCAACTCAGCACAGACCACGCCTGCTTCTCTGGCCAGCCTGGGTGAACACTGCGGTCTCACTCAGCTACTACAAGAAACCTTGTCATCAGAATGCACCAGTGGGGCTCTTGGATCTGCAATCAACCGAGTTGTCTAAATCAAGTAACACCTCTGGCAGGGATGGAGAGGGTAGGAAGGATTTTGCTTTGCTGTTGAACTGGCCTCCAATGTAAGAACCCAGGCAGTTTGAAATGCTGATCTGTGAGCTCTGTTACATGAGAGACCTTTTTTCCCCCCCTCCTCTTTTTTTCTAATTTCTATTGCATGGTATTCATAACAGCTCCCAGTGCAATTCGACATCCCAGACCAGCTGTGTGGAGTTAGCTGCAGCAGGCAGAGGGGGTCTTTGAAGACTACAAACTTAAGCCTGGCATCCCCTTGCTCTTATTGTAATACAAGGCTTTCAACCAGTTCATTTTGGTTCAACCCCCTGTTGAGAATTCTGCATACACAGAATCAGAAACTCCAGTTGAACAAGCTGCCCGGATGAATCTTATAGATCCCATCCCATGAATCTACATGCTGTTAAGTGCCATCTAGTGGGTTCAGATTCATCGCGACCCTGTATAGAGTTTCTGAGGAGTGGCTGGTGAATTTGAACCGCTGACCTTGCAGTTCAGTGCTTCCTTTTACAGTGCCACACCAGGATGCCTATGTATGCATAAAATGCTATTAAAATATGGATTCTGATTCTGGGTATCTGGGGTGGAAATGCAAGTCCTCAGCAGGGGTTTGAACCTTAATGAACCCCTTAGAAGCCCGGAGGTAGTGACTTCTCCTTGCCTGAAGCCCATACTCTTTAGCATGGCTCCTCGGGCCATTTTGGACTTGGCCTTGGTCACCTGGTCAGTAACCACCCACCCCACTGTCTACAGCCTAGTCCAGATTCCCCCATCTCCAGTTGCACTAAGTCTTTTTGGTTTCTAGAGAGCTCTGGTAGCATAGTGGATTACAAACTGAGCTGCTAACGAAAGGTCAGCAGTTTGAGTCTACCAGAGGGTCTGAGGGAGAAAGATGAGGTTCCCATAAAATTTCACAGCCTTGGAAACCCTTCAAACGGTCACTATGAGTCAAAACCGACTCCACAGCACACAACCACCACCTGGACACTCGTGTACTCCCTCACCTCTAAGCCTTTGCACAGACTCTTGCCTCCCACCCTCCTCTTCACCTGGCTTTCTCCTTCCAGACAGACTTCACTTCTGCCAGGAGGTCTTTCCCCACCCTCCTCTATACTCCTGGGTTTATCCCATCATGATACATGATGTTCAACAAAGAATTGTTAGAAAAATGAAAAATGTAGAATCAACTATCCGCTAATAGGAAAAAACATTGCAATAAATAATGATACATCTATTTGATGATTACCAGGCAGAAACCTTTTTTTAAAATTAGGTTGACTTGATGATTTTGACTCATGGCAACCCTGTATAGGGTTTCTCCAGTGGACTGACTGGTGGATTCAAACCACTGACCTTGTGGTTCCTAGGCCAGTGCTTATCCTCTAGAGCCATCATTACTAAGTGTGTGTACAATATGCTTCCATTATGTAATTTAGATACAAAACGTACATGCTCATATATGGCGCCACTTTAGCACACAGAATGTCCTCTCTCTAGGGACGGTCCCTCTTGATACCATGTCCAATGTTTATAAGACGAAGTTTCACTATCCTTCCTTCTAAGGAGCATGCTGGCTGTTCTTCCAAGAGATTTGTTTTTCTTACAGTCTATGGCATACTCAACATTCTTCAACACCAGTATTCAAATACATCAACAGGAAACACCTGAAAATACCATGGCTTGGCTCAGGCATTAAGGTAGTCCTCAAAGTGACATCTTTGCTTTTAAACATTTTACAGAGGACTTTTGCAGCAGATTTGTTCAATGTAATACAGCCTTAGATTTTCTGGTTGCTGTTGCTTCCATGGGCACAGACTGTGGATCCAAGGAAAGTGAAATCTGACAACTTCCATCTTTTTCTCTGCTCATCATGATGTTGATTATTGGTCCAGTTGGGCAAGAATGGCACAAGGGTCACGTCTGGTCTCTTCCAGCTTCACAAGGAAGGAAAGTCACTATCATCAGCTTAAGACGCAGAGGTCAGCCGTGCCTCCACCCTTCTTTATTCTGACACCAACCCCCCCACCACCACCACCACCACCACTGCCTGAAGCTGGGATCCATAATCTGTTGCAGTGACCACAGAGAAGTCACTGTCCATGTTCAGGAGTATGAGGTTTATTAGGGAAGTTGTGGCTCCTAGCGACCCTGTATAGGGTTTTCAGAGGCTTTAAATCTTCTTGGGAGCAGGAAGCCTCATCTTTCTTCACTGGCAGCTGGTGGGCTTAAAACACCGACCATACCGTTCGAAGTCCAGAGTTTACGTATGGAGGTGGTTGTGGGTAAATCTGAAAATATTCACATGAACTGGTCTTCTTTGTAAGATATGGCTAGTATTCTATCAGTAACAGTGTTGTACTTTAAGGAAGGTCTTGAAGTGTCTTTTTAATAATAAATGTGATACTGTTCCCCGGCATAGCACACCATCTGATTGTCTAATTCAGAATGGCCAATACCAGTCTACTTCAGGTGAGGTGCTATGCATGGGTTAATGCGCTGGACTGCAAGGTTGGTTTGAACCGCAAGGTGGGCGGTTCAAGCTCATCAGCTGCTCCTCAGAAAACCCTATACAGGGTGGCTATGGGTCAGAACTGACTCGATGGCACTTAACCACTACAACAATAATGCCTAAGATATCTATTTTCATTCCACTTTTGGCAAGTTCCAATTTTTCTAGATTCCTACTTTTATATATTCTGTACTCCCATTATTATTCCCATTAAGATGAGTCATGCTACATCTGCAAATGGCGGTCCCGAAAACATTCCTCCAGTCACGTCATTAAGGTCAGCTCTACTCTGAGGGGGCAGCTCTTCCTCAAAGCTACTAAAAAACGACCCAGTACAAACGCTATGGACCACAACAGAATACTGTCCTGTAGAGTATTAGAAGAGACACTGTCTACCTGATATCCTTTCCCAGGGACTGGTCCCTCCTGACAGTACGGCTGAAGTATGAGAGATGAAGTCTGGCCATGTTGGCTTCTAAGGAGCATTCTGGTTGTACTTCTTCCACGGTATTTTTAATATGCTTCTCCAACACTCAGATGCATCAATTCCTCCATGGCCCTCTTTATCACTGTCCAGCTTTCACATGGGATAGAACTGGGTAAGATTCCAGTTGATCATACATCAGGTCATCATGAGTTGGCATCAACTTGATGGAAACTAATAACATAATAACATGGAGCCATCTGCTCAACTTCCATCAAGACACCAGGGACCTTCAGGAGAACATGATTTTAAAAGGTCACAGTGAAAAACTCCCCAGGCCACATAGCCTGGGTTAAAAAGAAAGGATTTTGGGGGGTTGTTTTTAATGAGCAAATTCAATGCAATTCCAGGTGATTTTCATGCATTACGGTACCCACAGCAAGATGAGAAGCCGGCAGCTAAGCACAGAGCTGCACTCACGTTTGATCACCTTTTAAAGTAGTTTGTGGACCCAGGCTTTTCTCCTGAGCAAAGAGTCAGGCAGTGTCTGTCTCTTTAAGAGAAGAAAGAAAAGATGGGGGGCTTCTTTTTCTGCTAATAATGAAAGTTTCTTACAATCAGACATATTTTGTCTCCATGTCTATTTAGGAGGATTTTTGCAAGAGAGGGGTCTTTTGATAGCAAGGTTCCTTCAAAATTCTTATTATAAAATACAAAGTGACGCATTCTTCATCCATATTTCAGCTTCAACGTTATCTCCTCTGAGGAGTTGTTCTGGATCACTCCCAAATAAAGATGATTCTTCACGCTCTGTCAGAGCATCCTGTCCGTGTCTTTGTCGTTGTAAGATGCAGTTGAGCTGGTTCCAACTTATAGAGCCCCTCCCTGTGTATAACAGAAGGAAGCACTGTCCTGTCATGCGCCGTCCACACAATCTTTCCTGTTTGAGCCCATTGTTCCAGCCACTGTGTCAACCCATCCCATTGAAGGTCTTCCTTTCTTGATGTCCCTCTGTTACTGAGCAGGGTGTCCTTCTCCAGGGACGGACCCCTCCTGATACCACGTCCAAAACACATGAGATGAAATCTTGCTATTCTCATTGCTAAGGAGTCTTCTGGCCATACCTTTTCCAAGTCAGATTTGTTTGTTCTTCTGGCAGTCCATGGCATATTCGATATTCTTCATCAACACCATGATTCAAAAGCATCAATTCTTCAGACATCCCTATCCATTGTCCAGCTTTTGCATGCACGTGACACCACTGAAAATACCCTAATTTAGGTCAAGCCATCTTTGCTTTTGAGCACTTTTAAAGATGTCTTTTATAGCAGATGTGCCATTTCGTTTCTTGACGGCTGCTTTCATGAGTGTTACTTTTCACAAGTAAAATGAAATCCTTGACACCTTCAGTCTTTCCTCCATTTATCGTGATGTTACTTCTTGGTACTGTTGTGAGGATTTTTCTTTTCTTGATGTTGAGCTGTAGCTGATACTGAAGGCTATACTCTTTGACCTTCATCAGTAAGCGCTTCACATCGTCTTTGCTCTCAGCAAGCAAAGCTGTGTCGTGTACATCTCACGGGTCGTTAATGAGTCTTCCTCCAACCCTAACGCTGTGTTCTTCAGACTGCCCACCTCCTAGGATGATTTAGTCAGCATACAGATGGATTACGTATTGGGAAGATACAGCCCTGAAACACACCAGCAGCATCCCTTCTTCTGTTTGAATGGCTGACTACCCAGTCTATGGTTTTATGTCTATATGTCTTTGCCTATCTGTTCATTATCCATATTGCCATCTAAAATCTATGCTCCATGAAAACTGAAGCCACACCTGTTTTCCTCACAACTGCGTTTTTTGGACTTAGTGGCACTTTAGGATAAGTACTGGTCAGTTTGAACCACAAGGTTGATGGTTCAAACCCACCAGCCACTCCTAGGAAACTATGCAGAGTCACTATGAGTTGGCACCAACGCAAACGCACTTAACAACAACATAGGACTTGGCCAACAGTAGGCACTCAGTCTGGTTGAATGGATGGATCAGAGTGTTCATTAAGTGCTTACAATGAGCTAACTGGAGTCCCTAGTTAATCACTTGACTAAGAGCCAAAAGGTTGGTTGCTCACACTCACCCAGAGGTACCTTGGAAAACAATCCTAAAAATGTTTCTAAAAGGTCACAGCCTTGACAATCGTCTGGAGCAGTTCTCCTCCACACACGTGGGGTTGCCATCTACTCAGAGGAAACTAACCATATGAACCAGCTATTGCACGTGATGCTTTGCAATTATTGTCACAATTTATCCCCAACAGCTCTAGGAAGCTCTTGCTGAACAAGGAGGGATTTTGGGGTTTAGAGCTTAAGTGTCTGACCTAGTCAAGCACTGAGTAAATGTCAAAGCCATGGTCTGATCCCAGACCTGCCAACAGAGCAGAGCTAGAGTCTTCTCCCAGCTTTCTATAGTTACTGCAGAAACCACCACGGGTTTAAAGAGCACCAGGAGACACCAACAACAAAACCTCCCTGGAATCATGATGCTAACATTTCGGCTTATGTTCTTTCGGAATGGTGGAAGAATAGATGACTGGGAGCCTTTACTTCTTAAACAAATGTGGAGTCACTATTTTACTCTTAGCCTGCTTCTTTCAAAAAAAAAAAAAAATTAATTAATTAAACTGCAAACATAGTCACATGACAACAAAGTGTTGTATTTTTCTTACCTACTCTTCACCATTTATCCTAAACCCACATGGCTGGCTTCAAAGACACCAGCCCTTGGATATACATATTTTCCTTTTATCTGTACATATTTTTTTAGCTTTGATTCTCCCAACAAGTCTGAGAGGTCATTAGGAAGAAGACTTACCTCCACCTAACATAATTTAGTAAGTTAAATTGTTCAAGGTCATGGCAGGTCACCGTGAGTCTGAAGGACTGAAAGGCAATTACTAGCACCACCAACAATATACAGAGTAAAGTGGAAGGTTCGGCTCCTGATCTGTTTGCTTCCGAAGTCCACGGACTTTCTACAACTCCTTTTTGTTGTCGTAAAGTGCCGCCAGTCAGTTCCGTCTCAGAGCAACCCTGTCTAGGGTTTCCGAGGAGCAGCTGGTGAGCTTGGAACCACCGACTCTGCATTTTAAACCAACCTTACAGTCCAGCACATTAACCTACCATGCCATACCAGGACCCCAGTACTGCCTCATAATATGTTTTGGTTCGTGTGGCGTGGACTTTAAAGTCAGGTTGAAATGGGAACTAGTCCTGGTACAACCTGCTGGCACGTTAGCTAAGTTCCCTAAGCTCTAGCTTCTTGATCTATCAGATGGACCTACCTCTTGTGTGGTGACGAAGGATGAACAAAGTCGACGTAAACCCCTTCCCATGATGCTTCACTGCATAGTAGTTGTCACTGAGTATGAATGACACAGGCACACCAGGACCACATGGGACCTTCCTCATGAGCCCCTCGGATAAGTATGGCTGTGCCTTAGGCCAGAAAGGGTCTCTGCAGGCTGGCTCACCCACAGCCCACAATCACCACCACCACCAAGTCGGCTCCTACTCATGGAGACCCCATGTGTGTCAGAGCAGAACTGTGCCCCATACGGTTTTCAATGATTTTTCGTTTTGGTTTGTTTTTTTTTAAGTAAGTCACCAAGTCTTATTGCCAAGGTGCCTCTGGATAGACTTGAAGCTCCAAGCTTTTGGTTAGCAGTTACGTGTGTTGATTATATGAGCAAGCCAGGGACACACCCCAACCTACCCCAGAGTTACAGGCAAAAGGAAGACCTGCTGCTGAAAACGAAAACCAAACAACCTTCCAACCAATGCTGGCGAGATGTGTGAGGAACCAGCAAGGTCCTACCAGGTCCCAGGGCTCTGTTACAGGAAGGCAGGAAAGGATGCATGCCAGAGGCAAAAGGGACACTTTCCCACTGCCATCAAACAGCACTTCTGCAGGACATTTCTAGCCGACTCATACACCACCTCTGAGTTGTTGTTTTTCATGCTTCACTTGGGAGGGGTGGGCTTTGTGGTTGTTTTTAAGAAACTGCACCTACAAGTACACAAGAAATGAGATTTTTCTTCCCTTTTTTTCACATCATGGCACGTCTCGACCCTCCACCGTCTACTGTTAGCACCAGTCTTCATGGAGTTGGTATTTGTTAGGTGTGACAGGAGGGTAGGAGGGAAATCAGTCAATGTGGCATTGTACAAAGAGCGAGAAGACAGGTTTACGGAGGAGGGAGGGACTTTGAATTTTATTTTCCAATTACACTCACCCGCAGAGCTAACCAGGAAGCTCTTAGAGGAGTTAAATAGATTTATTGTTTATTCATTATTAATTTTTAAACTTTTCATTGAATTACGTGAAGGTTTACTGAGCAAATCAGAAGTAGATACAGAAACAGTCTCCAAGAAATTCATCAGTGAGCAGGGTACAGAGAAAGGGCTAGCAGGCTAACAGCGTTTGCAGTACTTCCATTGTCGTTAAGTACTGTGGAGTCGGTTCCGACTCATAGCAGCCCTGCACAGGGTTTCCTAGGCTGTAAATCTTTCCAGGAACAGAAAGCCTCATCATTCTCCTGTGGAACGGCTGATAGTTTCGAACTGCCGACCTTGAGGTTGGCAGCCCGACTCGTAACCACTACGCTACCAGAGCTCCTTGTACAGTACTTCTAAGGTTTGCCCACAACCCCTGTAAGACACACCAAGAGCATGGCCACAGTGGGTGGCTCTGGGAAGGGGAACTAAGCGGCAAGATGGCGGGGCAGGGCTTGTTTTCACTGTGCAGCTTTCTGTGATGTTTGATTTTACTTTTTCAGACTTTTTTTTTTTTAAGGAGGGAAGACTCAATGACTAAATAATATGAAGCCAAGGAGGACAAGGCAGGTCTCTGAGAGGAGACACTCTTATGGTCACTGATGATCTTTCCTGAGAGAAATTTCAGTGAAATGTCGGGGGAGAAGCCAGACTGCACAGAGCTGAGGTAAAAAGTGGAGGAAGCAGCTACTGACAGCTCTTTCAAAGGTCTGTTTCATTGTATGTCAGGTCAGTGGCTCGAGGGAGGAGTGGATTTTTAAGAGGAAAAGAACAACATGTTCATGTCCTGGGAAGACAGAGAGCCAGGACAGAGCCAGAGTGGACATCTGCTGTGTCTGCCCACCCAGCAGGCATTCTCTCTTCTGGGTCTTCTTGGAGCGCCCACCCCTCCTCCTCTCTCAACATGTCTGCTTAAGATGAAAGGGGAATTAAAGGCTTAGGAGAGACAGGTGACCCAGGCCTGGCCAATCAGTACAGTCCATTCCCCCGACACAGAGATTACTGGACAGATGGGCTTATGACCCAGTATCTTCTCATATGACTAAGTCCCAGGTTGCTGGAGTTTTAGGGAAAGGAATTCCTTTTTGGCAGGAGTCACTGAGATAAGAGGTCTTTAAGTGTGGAGATGCTATGTGCCTGGGAAAGTGAGAAGGAAGAATGAAGTCAACACAGAGGAACAGAAACACGAGGGATTTAGAGAAATGGATTTCTGCCGACACTGTTTGAGACCCTGGATCCAGCCACATCGGACTACTTTAGTATTATTGTGTTAAAACTCTGACTCAAACCCAGTTCTTAGTTGCAACTGTAAGAACTGTAATAAGCCCAGAGAGAAAGTGAAGACAGCCTATACAGAGGCTGGAAGGATGGGGTCTATGGAGGGCGTACACGATGAGGAGGTCTATTTTCCGAGATGTGGAAAGAAGTTTAGGAGGTCAACATGATTCTGCAATTGCTTGGAGGGAGCAGGAACTTGAAGGGCCACCTCCCCAGAGCCACCATGGACCTTGATTTCCCCATGATTTAGGAAACTGTGCAATTGACTGGGAATAAGAGGATTGGAACTGCTGTAGAGACTTTAGGAAGGAGATGTCTAGGGAGACTCATGGAAGGATTACTGAGGAATGCTAAAGGCCCTACTGCAATCAAAAAGCATGCATTTATGGAGGCTCAAGGAGGCAAGTAATTTGCCCATCCTTACTTAGCTGCTAAATAGCAAAGTTGGGTCCACTGGCTCATCTTCTTCTATTCTCCCACCCTTTGGTCATAACTTACTGGGGTATTGTCTCTACATGGTGCAAAAAGTTAATGTGCCCAGATGCTAACTGAAAAGTCACAGGTTCAAATCCACCCACAGGTGTGTCAGAAGAAAGGCCTGGTAATCTACTTCCAAAAACTCAGTCATCAAGAATCCTGTGGTGCCCATTCTACTGAGACACATGTGGTTTCCATGAGTCAGGGTCCAGTCAAAGGTAACTGGTGCGTCAACGGGGTGTTGACAGAATCGACAGAATTCAAGCGGCCAAACTTCATGAACCACCATCCTCCTGAGCCCATGCCCTAGACAAAATGTAAACCTGGGACTGGACCAAGTGCAGCTGCATTAAAGAGATGAGAGAAGATACATCATACTGTCGAAGAGTATGAACTTGGAAGATGAAGAAACAGGACTTTAAATTGGCACTAGGACTTAGTAGCTGTATGAACCATGAGCAAGTTACTTAACCTCTCTGAGCCGGTTTCCTCACATGGACAGGAAAGATAACAATAGCATTGATCTTTTGAGCTGCTTAGGGACTAAATGAGATTAGTAAATTAGGTAGAGTGCTCTGTTCTCCAAAAGAGTAAAATTGAATAATGCAGTAAAATACGCTAGCCTGTCTTATTGCTATTACTGTGGCTAATGTTATTAATAGAGCCCTGCACCTAAGAAATGGGGCGGCCATTTTCTTGGCCTGATTCTGGTACATTTCCTGTGTACATCACTTACAGATCTCTGGGCCTCTGTTTGCTCATCTGTAGATCAGACAAGTTGAATTTGATGTCTAAAGCATCCTTCAACTATTGACTTCTATCATATTACAGTTCCTGACATGCATTTTTGGCACGTTTATACTCTCTCTCACCATATGACCTACCCACCCTTCCACCATCTAGAATTGGTGGGGAGTTCAAACAATTAATGTGCTCGGCTGTGACCTACAGGTTGGAGGTTCATTTCTACCCAGAGTCCCCTTAGAAAAAGGTCTGATGAACCACTCCAAACCATCACCCACTGAAAACCCTTTGGTACACAATTCTACTCTGACTCATAGGGGGAAGTCAGAATCAACTTGATGGTAACTGGCTTTAGTCTCCCATTTAATTCCAAACTGTCGCCTTCTCTGCTCCGGGACAGCTTTCACTGCACCTAGCAAGTGATTTAGGAACCTTATGGGACAATTACAGTCATTTTAAGGGAACCTGGTTTGCTCTGTAGTTTAAATAGGTTGCCCTCAGGTAGATGGTGTGGGTGCTGTGGGATAAAGCACGGGACCACAAGGTTGGTGTTGAAACTCACCATCCGCTCCTTGGAAACTCTATATAGGGTCTCCATGAGTCAGAAACGACTCAACGACACTTAGCACCAACAAGGTAGATGGACACACAGAAAGTGAGAGAAACAGAAAGACAAACCCCCAACTTTCTGTCCTGAATGACTCTTGCCTGTTAGTCAGTGTATGAATGTGGCCTAATATTTTGATGAAAATTTTGACCTCTGCAAACTCCACACTCTGGACAGAGTAGAGAACCAAATGGAAAAGCCTCCAGCCCTTCACCAGCCAGCCCTAAGTGTCTCTTACCAGATTCTGCCATGTCCTGTCTGCTGTCTTTGTCAGCCTAGAAATTAGAGCCTTAAGGAACAAGTGAGATTTACAACTTTGAAAATCCTCCAGTGAATTATAAAAGGTGTGAATCTGTTACTTGTTTGTTGCAATATTTTAAAATAAATTTTAAATCATTTGAATTTTAAGAACGCTTAGTCTTTTTTTTTCCTATTATGTAATAGACACCATTAGACAATGTTATTGTAACTCTCTCCTCAGACGCAATCACAAATCTTAAAAAAGACGCTCCAAGTGCTTCTAACAATCTTTCTAAGGATCTGAGGCAGGGAAGAGTCCAGGGTTCAAATCCTGGCTTTGCTACTTCATAACTGCTATATCTTAAGTGAATGTTCTAACTTTTCTGAGCTTCATTTCCTATCTGTAATATGATGTTGGTAACACCTACCTTGTAAAATTGCTGTGCAAATTAGATGAAGTAACGAATGCAGGGCATGTAAAACAGTGCCTGGCCCAGAGAAGAATTCAATAAATAGTGAGCTGTTGGTTGTCCTTATTTTCATGAAAAGACAACATGGGATTTGAAACCTTACTGGTCAGATTTCAAAGTTCTCTCTAGTTACCGAATTTCTGAGAAAACAACTGCCACCCATAAGAATTGTTCTTGTTAAGTGCCATTGAGTCAATTCCGACCCTGGGGTTTCCAAGGAGCAGCTGGGGAGCTTGAACCACCGACCTAGCAGTTCAAACAACTTTGCAGTCTGACACATTAGCCCACAGCGCCATACCAAGGCTCCACCCATAAGAATTAGATGATGCCTAGTAATGTGGCTCTGTAGCATACGTACTGAATGATTGGTGGTTCAAATCTACCAGCTGCTCCTCAAAAACCCTAATCAGGGTTGCTATGAGTCGGAATAGACTTGACGGCATTTAGCAACACTAACAATCTATCTATAAAAGGCCTACTATATATCTCAAAGATTTCCAAAATATTTACACAGTACAGATTTTATGAGAGTTATTTCAAGTCACAATTTAAAAAAAACAACATATTGTTCTCTTAAGTATCTGGTACTTTAGGGGGAACTAGCTTTTGTGCATAACTAGATCATATTTTGTGAAAGTTAAATCCCTTTCGTAAGCCTTGCATTTGGAGTTTTAATAGCAAACATACAAAGGTCACACTTTCTGGCTTCGATTCAGAAATGTCAGCACATCAAACACACGCATCTAGACACACACAGAGACACTTACTCATATGGCGTAAAGGGCAATTGGGCTTGGAGGAGAATGTCACATGAACAGAACTGCAGCTCATTAAAACAGTACTTCAAGCTTCTGACCTCGGCTACATAAACAATGGTTTCTGATGACAGAATAACCAAGAAACCAAGTCCGAGGAGCTTGTTTCGTTTCGGAAGTTTTAGTTTTCAGACTCCCAGGGGATGCGGGCAATGTGAGCAGGTAACCTGTGCAGTATTTTGCAAATGGTATTAAATCCGAGGTCGGAAGAAATAGAATGGAGAGGAGATGCTACGTTTTTTAAGCTTGCAAGATTCCAAGGGCTTACATGAGGTACCAACAATGCCTCAAATGACCAAGCTTCATATAGTGACATCACCCATCTGTCAGCTTGTCATACTGTGGGGACTTACATGTTACTATGGTGCTGGAAGCTTTGCCAGTAGTAGGCAAATATCAGTAAAGTCACGGTGGACATTTCAGCGGCGCATCCAGAGTAAAGCCTAACAAAGTACATGTGAAAATCAGCCATGAAACCCTGAAGGATCACAGGAGCGTATTGCCTGTACAGTGTGGGAAGATGACTATAACAACAGACCCGATCATGAAGAGGGCACCAGACTGGGCGTCATTCAGTTCTGTCATATGTAAGGTTGCCAGGAGTCAGAATCGACTTAATTACAACAACTAACATTTTAGCAAGTGAAGAGAAAAACAGAAATAGACAAGCGAAACGAATGGAATCCATCCTTATATCAAGTCAACATAAGAACAGAAATAGACACGAGAAATGAATGGAATCCATCCACCATACACGTTGGGTTGGAACTGATGAGGCCTGAAACTCAGGTTGCAATGTAAGACTTGAGGGAGTGGGCATGTTGATCAGGTTTAGACAGTACTGGATGGCTCCCATGGGACAATGCAAGGATGTGGGGTAAAGAGACCCTGTCTACTTTGTGTCTACTTTGAGTCTAGCTACAAGCTTTAATTCTTACTCTCAAGGAATTAACTACTAGACTGATCTTACTTTAGAACAATAATAGACTCACATTTATTAGTGGGCAGGTGATTGGACTCCTTGGGCTGAGATGAGGCAGGGCATCTTGGTGTCCTAGTTATTCTCTCATAAACCTGATGTTTTGATGCTGTCAGCTGCTTTGAGGCTTCCTCCTTGAGACAACTCAAGATTTGAGCCCAACACCTGGGACCCTACCAGGTGTCCACACAAGCCCCAGATTACACTACTGAGAAACTCACAGAGAAGGCGTGGTAGGGTTTCATGAAAGCACATTATAATAATATGTAACCACCATTAAGATCTCCAACACATCTCAAAAGAACAAAGGAAAAGAACCCCATGATCATCACTGTGGATGCAGATAGAGCACTTGGTAAAATCCAGCACCCTGTCTTGATTAAAACACTCAAGAAGACTAGAACAGAAGAGAAATTCCTGAATAGGATTCATGTTATCTATGAAAAGTCAACATTTAACATTATACTTAATGGATAAAACAATGTACTTTCTTCTTCAAAAGAGGAATAAAGTGAACAAGGATGTTGAAATGAGTTGACAAGGGTGTTCACTCTTTTAACATTTCTCTTCATTGTTGTTTTAGAATTTCTAGCAAGAGCAATAAGACATGAAAAAGAAATAAAAGGTACCCAGGTTGTAAAAGAAGTAAAATTCTCTATTCATGGCTAATATGATCCTGTATATAGAAAATTTCAAATAGTCTATAATAAAACTTCTAGAGCTCCTAGAAGAATTTAGTGAAATTGTAAGGTACAACGTCAACAAACAAAAATCAGCTGGGTTTCTATGCACCAGCAATAAGAAATCTGAAAGGGAAGTGAGAGAAACAATTCCATTTATAAAAGCATCTGACAGAATGAAATACTTAATACAAACTATAAAATACTGCTGACAGAGAAGAAAGAAAACCTAAATAAGTGGGAAAATGGTCCACGTTCATGGTTTGGAACTTAATATTGTTAAGATGTCAAAGTGATACATAATTTCAACACAATCCCAAGAAAAATCCCTACAGCTTTCTTGATCGAAATAGAAAAACCAGTCCTCCACATAATACGGAATGGCAATAGTCTCCAAATAGCTAAAGCAATGTTGAAACAGAAAAACAACATAGAACTTATACTTCCTGATTTTAAAACCTGCTATATAGTTACTGTAAGGAGCTCTGGTAGCGTAGTGGTTACGAATTGGGCTGCGAACCTTAAGGTCAGCGGTTCGAAACTACCAGCCGCTCTGCAGGAGAAAGATAAGGCTTTCTACTCCTGTAAAGATTTACACCCTCGGAAACCCTGTACAGGGTCGCTATGGGTCGGAACTGACTCGATGGCACTTAACAACAACAACAATAGAGTTACTGTGGAGTCCTGGGGTGGCGCTGTGGGTTAATGCGCCAGACTGCAAAGCCATTTGAACTGCAAGGTTGGCTGTTTAAACTCACCAGCTGCTCCCTGGAAACCCTATACAGGGTCGTTATGGGTCGGAACTGACTCAACGGCACTTAACAACAATATAGTTACTGTAATACAAACAATCTTGTACTGCTATAGCAACAGGCACACAGACCAATGGAATAGAATTGAGAATCCAGAATATCTACTCTGGTAGCGTAGTGGTTACGAATCAATCGGGCTGCTAACCTCACAGTCAGCAGTTCAAAGCTACCAGCTATTCCGCAGGAGAAAGACAAGGCTTTCTGCTCCCGTAAAGACTTACAGCCTCGGAAAACCTGTACAGGGTCGCTATGAGTTGTAACTGACTCCATGGCACATAACAACGACAACATCATTGACTAAAGGAGCTCTAGTAGCATAGTGGTTATGAGTTGGGCTGCTAACCTCAAGGTCAGCAATTTGAAACTACCAGCTGTTCTGCGGGAGAAAGATGAGGCTTCTGCTCCCATGAAGGTTTACAGCCTCGGAAGCCCTATGCAGGGTCACTGTGAGTCAGAACTGACTCCATGGCACACCATCACTATTGTTGACTATACATCTATGGTCAACTGATTTTAACAATGGTGTAAAGTCCATTTGATGGAGAAAGAAGAGTCTCTTCAATAGATGTTGCTGGGAAAATTGATTTCCACATGCAGAAAATGAAACAGGATCCATGCCTCACACCATAACACAAAAACAAATTAAAAATGGATTAAGGACCTAAATGTGCAAATTAAATCGATAAAATTCTTAAAAGAACAAGCTGAGGCAATGCTGTCAGGCCTAGCTTTCAACAATGGATTATCTAATATAATAACAAAAGCACAAATAGTAAAAGACAAAATAAATAAATGAGATCTCAAAAATGAAAAACTTGTTTTCATCAAAAGACTTCACTAATAAAATGAAAATACTATATACTAACAGGGATAATAGCTTCAAAAATCATATACCTGAAAAGCACTGGACTAGTGACTGTAAGATTGGCAGTTCAAGCCCACAGGCCACTCCTGGGAAACCCTATACAGGGTCATTATGAGTTGGAACTGACTTGATGGCACTGAACAACAACAGGATAGCTAAGATAAAAACAACAACAACAACAACAAAACCCTGAAAATAACAAATGTTGGCAAAGATGTGTTAAGTGCCGTCATATTAGTTCCGATGTATAGTGACCCTGTATAGGGTTTCCAAGGACCATCTGGTGGGTTTGAACCACCAACTTTGTAGTTAGCAGTCCAGTACTTATCCTATAGCACCAAACCAGCACTCTAGAACAACCATGTTATTGTTAAGTAACTGTTGAGTCAGTTCTGACTCATAGCACCCCTGTATAGAGTTTCTGAGGAGAAGCTAGTGGGTTTGAACTGCTGACCTTGTGGTTCACAGTCCAGTGCGGATCCTATAGTGCCACACTAGGAGTTCCCAGCAATTACCTCCTAGGTATATATCTACCTTGTTGTTATTGTTAAGTGCCGTCAAGTCGGTTCCGACCTATATCTACCTAAGGGGCTTGAAAATAGAGGCTCAGAGGTAAATACTGTTATATATACAATCCTGCACAATGGTGATCTACAGGTAGCTGCATGGATAGACATGAAGGCAGAACAGGTATGGGAAAGACAGAAGTATGCCCACAATAAAATAAATTTGTACATGTGATGCATGTTTACCTTTGTGCAAATATATCCATGAATGTGATGTAGTATACAGGGAGCAAAGTTAAGAAAACTTCTTTTAGGGAATGAGTCACTGAGCCTGGGGACTCAAGACTCGTCTCAGGGGACACCAAGGTCAATTGGTACAACACAGTCAAAAAAGACAATGTTTTACATCTTTGGTAAGTAAATCTTACAAGATCATGAGTGGTGATCTAAGGTGCAACTAACTATTGGTCCCTCCTTGTCTGGAGGAAAGAAGGGTGACAAAAAATTGAAGACACTTGGAAACAATGAGTGCAGTTGACTCAATCAGTCTTCACAACCTGAGACCAGAAGACTACTAGATGGTGCCTGGCCACCACTGCCAACTGCTCTGACAGAGATTACATTAGAAGGTCTGGATAGAGTAGGAGATGAATGTGGAACAAAACTCTAAATCAAAGAAGGCCAGGCTTACTGGCCAGAGACTGGTGGAACTCCCAAACTGTGACTTGTGGTGACCCTTCAGGTCTGGAACTGAACTCACCACCATTGGTCCATTTTTAGCCAAACAACAGATAGCGATCTATATAGTGGGGACAACTACACTGATGAGGTAAGCATACCATGGTTTGGTCAACCATTTGAGATAAAAAAGGCAGCCTTCACCCCAGGACCAAGTCCAGAGGGTTCTGGGAAAGAAGGAGGAATGGAAACCAGAAACAGGGAGGGAATGAGGTAAAGTGATGTCACATTGAGGAGACTGCAACGAAGGCTGTGAATTGCGGAATGTAAAACTGATGATCTGTTCTGTAAATCTTCACTCAAAATAAAAAGCATAAAAATAATAATTTTTAAAAGCTTGGGAGCAGCCATCTAAGGTGCAATGATTGACCTTTCTCTGTCTGTCTGGAGGAAAGAAGAGTGATGAAAATTGAAGATGCATGGGAACAGTCAACCCAATGAATGAATGGATCACGTGAACATCAGTCTCCATAACCCTGAGACTAGAAGAAAGAGATGGTGCCTGCCTACCACTGTCAACTGCTCTGAAAGGGATCATCTTAAAGATCCTAGATTGAGAGGGGGTCCTGGTGTGGTGCTATAGGATAAGCACTGGATCCTTAATTACAAGGTTTGTAGTTCAAAACCATCGGAAATTCTACGCAGGGCAGCTATGTGTTGGAACTGACTTACCAGCAGTTAACAACAAGATAGAATGGGAGAGAAATGTGGTACAAAACTCAAAATCATAGAAAGACCATGTTGGCCAGATGGAAATTGGTGGATCCCTCAAGACTGGAAATGAATTCACCCTCATAGCTCAACTTTCAGTCAAACACAAGATCTCTTAGGGGAATAATAACATTAGTGAGGTATTCACACCTGTGACAAATCAACCATTTGAGATTACAAAGGTATAGTCTACCCAAGGATAAAGTTCAGTAGGGTCAGGCAAGAAGGACTCAGTGGGGTAAGAGATGTTACACTATGAGGTACTGCAGTCAATGAGATGAAATGAGATGTGTAGGAAGAGTTGAATGGGAAACTGATTATCTTCTTTAATCCTTTATCCAGTTACAATCAAAAGCTTTTAAACAAGAGCGTGAGAGACTTGTACACCAGTGTTCATTGCAGTACTATTCACAATAGTATTCACAATAGCCCCAAAGTAGAAACAAGCTAAATACCCATCAACAGATGAATGGATAAAAAAGACTTAAAAAAAGAAAATCCACAGTGCAATTTGCTGGCCTTTTTCTTACCAATGCCGTTTTCCATTTTCTTGAAACATCTTCCCAACAAGCCTCCATGATTGTCCTGTGTCCTTTAAGAAAATCTATCAAGATTATCCCTTTGTCGTCCCCTTAATCAGCTATAATCCAAGCTGATCTCTCTGCTTTGAATTTTACTGGCTCAGCAGATTCTCTCAGAAGCCACTGTTTTGATAGGAACTTTTCCTTTCTTAAGGCAGCCTTACAGGACTAACAAATTTGCTTGCTGGAAGCGAAGGGGACTTAAAATACTAATCAAAGTATTTGATCAAAGACTACGGCCTTCAATAAGAGTTGCACCTCATTGTAAAACAACCTGACCATCATTATAACTGGACCCGTAAGTAACATTATGATAAATGGAGAAAAGATTGAAGTTGTCAAAGATTTCATTTCACTTGGATTCACAATCAAAGCTCATAGAAGCAGCAGTCTAGAAATCAGACAAAGTATTGCATTAGGCAAATCTGCACAAGACCTCTTTAAGGTGTTCAAGAGCAAAGACTTTGAGGACTAAGGTGTGCCCGACCCAAGCCATGGTTATTTTTAATCACCTCTTATGTACATGAAAGTTGGGCACTGACTAAGGAAGACTGAAGAAGAATCTATGCATTTGAATTATGGTGTTGGAGAAGAATATTGAAAGTACCATGGACTGCCAGGAAGACCCAACACATCTGATTTGGAAGAAATACAACCAGAGTGCCCTTAGAAAGGAGGACAGCGAGACTTGGCTCTCAGACTTTGGACATGGTATCAGGAGGGACCAGTGCCTGGAGAAGGACATCATGCTTGTAAAAGTGGAGGGACAGCGACAAAGAGGGAGATGGATGGACACAGTAGCAACAACAATGGGCTCAAACGTAACAAAGATTGTGGAGATGGGCCAGGCCCAGGCAGTGTTTCTGTTCTGTTGCGCACAGGTCACTAAGAAAACTGACTCCAAGGCATCTAACAGCAGGACTAAAACCAGCGTATGAAAGCAAGAACTTGTCTACAGCCAACCACTGATTGCAGAGACATGTTATTTCTGTTTGAAATAACCCCATGTCCATATGAACTGAAAACCCAGTAGCAATATCTATTTTTTAACTTAACCTTAAATATTTCAGCAATTTCTATGTTTTGTATCTGCCTCTACCCTTTATAAAATAGGCTCCATGAGGCAGAGATTTTTACTGTTTTCATTTCTGTGTCCCTAGCACTTAGGACATACTTCCTCTCAGTCAATCCCTGCTGAATGAATGCCTAATAAAGTCTCCAACAGAAGACAGGCTGGAGCAGTTTCTCCAGCACACAAACCACCACCTCCCACCCACCATACATGGAACCACACAGTATGCCCTGTGACCTGAGCCACCTGTTACCTGTATAGTCCACAATAAACCACACACAGTCCTTCCCTGAGCCTTCTCCATACTGCACAGCAGACTGTCGACAACAGGAGCTGCCGTTTGACTCACTGGCCTCCCGGGCCCTACAGCACTGTGTTCTAGTTCCTGCTATGCAAAGTGAACCCCGAGGTCCCGCAACACCCTGCCACCTGGGAACTTGGGCTGAGTCAATCCCTGCATTTTCACAAGGTCCACAGGCTGCTAATCTCATGGTCAGCAGTTCAAAACTACCAATTGTTCTGCAGGAGAAAGATGAGGCTTTCTGCTCCCGTAAAGATTTACAGTCTCAGAAACCCTGTGCAGGGTCACTATCAGGCGGAACCGACTCCATGGTACTAACAACAACAGGTGATTTATGTGTGTATGCTAAAGTCTGCGACGCTCTGCTAAACTGCATCATGGTACCTGTAACACGGAACTACACTACCAGTGATAGACTATAGGAGTGACTGTCCTCTCTATCCCAAGTCCAAAGGTCAGCGAGTTGTATCAGCAGATGCTTCCCCAGTGTGCTCCACGCTACAGCCAGAGTACTACTTCCTAAGACCACACAGCTTATTCAGCACCAAAACGACCACCCTTCTTACAGCAGTAACAGCCAGTTTATCTGCAACACCCTGCCATTCTTGATAAAAATGCCCTGGGCTCTAATGTTGTTGGTAAGTCCCCTTGAGTCGGTACTGACTCATAGCGACCCTGTATAGGGTTTCCAAGGAGCGGCTGGTGAGTGTGACCCAACGACCTTGTTCTTCAAACTGACCTTGTGGTCCAGCGCTTTATCCCACAGCGCCACACCAGGACTCTAATATGTATCCCTAATGAATCCCTTCTGTTGCACAGCACAATGTATTTTAACACCCTGACTTAGAGCCATTCATTTACTCATGAAACATAATAGAGCATAGATGAGTGCTTTAAATCTCTCTTCCCATGTAGGATATCCAGGTTCCATTCTCAGCCAGTGTACCTCATGCAGGGCCACTCCCGTCTGTTGGTAGAGGATTGCATATTGCTATGATGCTGAACAGCTTTCAGTGCAGCTTATGGACTATGAAGAAAGAGCTGGTGATCTGATCTACTTTCCAAAATCAGCCAGCAAAAACCCTATGGATCACAACACTCCAATCTGCCACTGATCCTGGGGCTGGTGAAGGATGGGGTAAATGTTTTATTCCATCCTTGTCAGCTAACAGCAATTATGTGCTAAACCCACCACTTAGCACTGGAGTGCACCAGTGAAAAAGGAAGCCACAATCTCATAGCCTAGTCACAAAGACAGACTTCATATTGAATAAGTAACTACAACAACGTGTGATCATCCCTACTCAAGGAACAATAGAGCCAGACTTCCGGCGCTTCCTTGACCAGGCAGCACAGAACAAGAAGAATTGCACAAGTCCACAGAGGAAATAGTCGAAGAACTACTGGAAGAAAAATTTTCTAAAATCCTCAAAAGCGAAAAGCCCAACGAAGTCCAGGAAGGGCGGACCCCAAAAAGAAAATCACCAAGACATATAGTCAAGCTCTCCAAACTCAAAGACAAGGAGACGCTTCTGAAAGCAGCAAGAGAGAAAACAGAAGGGTCACATACAAACGCAAACAAGTCAGACTAAGCTCAGATTTCTCAGCAGGAACCATGCATGCGAGAAGGCAATGGGGAAACATATATAAAACCCTGCGAGAAAAAAAATTGCCAACCAAGAATCCTTTATCCAGCAAAGCTATCAGTCAAATATGATGGTGTAATCAAAACATTCCAGGATAAACAGAAACTATGGGACTTCACCAAAACCAACCCTGTGCTACAAAACATCCTAAAGGGAGTTCTGTGGACTGAGAACCAACAAGAACAGACAACAACCAGAGATTGACGTAAATAGCAGCACCTCCCTGAATTAAGTCAACAGAAATTAGAATTGTTAACAAAACAAATCTATAAGAACAAACTCAGAGACTCTGGGAGGTCAGTCTATGACCAAAACAAGTACAATGCAAAAGAAGGTGAACACGTAGGAACAGAGATCCAGACAGTAAGAAGGTCAAATCGATTACAGGATAAAATAGACTACACTAAATGGACATAAAAGTCAATGGACTATAAGGCAACCTCAAAGAAAAGTAACACTTCACAACATACCAAGAGAATGAGAATCCAAGAAGAATATGGAAACATTAAAACTATGAGGAAACGCACAAGAAAGAACACAAAAATCATGAACTCAACAGAGAAAGACAAACAGAACAAAGAAGCAGCAACACCACAAAAAAAAAAAAAAACAAATACAATGACAGCAACTAATCAATACCTATCGATAATTACACTGAACGTAAATGGATTGAATGCACCTGTTAAGAGACGGAGAGTGGCAGATTGGATAAGAAAACAAGATTCTTCAATATGCTGTCTGCCAAGAGACGCATCTCACACACAGAGACAGAAAAAGATTAAAAGTGAAAGGATGGGGGAAAAAAAATACCAAGCTAATTGCAATAAAAAGCGAACAGGAATGGCAGTACTAATCTCAGATAAAATAAACTTTAAACATTAAATATCCATGCTCCCAATGAAAGAGTGCCAAAATATCTAAAACAAACTCTAATAGATTTGAAGAAAGAAATAGATGAA
>NW_006408620.1:1205941-1216958 GCF_000296735.1 Chrysochloris asiatica
AATGAGGCTTCCTGCGGAGCCTTTGCAATACATAAAACTATAGGTAGAAACCTGAACCACATCCAGATCTCCAGAGATGAGAAATCTCCACTTGAAAGGACGAGCAGACCAGCCTGGGGTGGCTAGAAGAACAGAAGATAAGAAAGAGCTACAGGAAAAATACAAAACAATAGAGGCAGATGAACTGTTACTACAAGAACAAACAAATCGCTTCCCTAGGAAACATGAAGCCAAGTGGTTGGGTCCTCTCAACACAAACCCCCTTCCAAGACTAAGACTCAATGGAAATACATGCTCTGATTGGTGCCCACACGTATCACCGATAGGAGCAAGTGGGGTAAAAGCAGCAATGAAGCAGCAAGTTAAGCCCTACAATGTTCAGTGGGCTTCTGCAGACCCAGTTGGGGACCTGGTTGGCAAGCAGTGTGAGGAGACCTGGACTCTTGGGCCCAGAGTCAGTGGCGTGGCCACGGAGGACTTGAGTGGAGAGTGGAGCTACCAGCTGATAGGAAGAGAGGGCATGTGCACAAGAACGCCCACACTTGCAGATGGCACCCACGTGGCCTGGACCAGATGACTGGATGATCAGAGCTCAACCAGGATTAGAAACAAGAGGAAAAAAAAAGAGTGAGCTGATACAATCTGATGAACTTGACCTATACCTATGGATGCAGTTGACTCAAAAGAAGGAACAAATCCTTACAGCAAGAAACATTCCCACCCCCTCCATACACAGAGTAGACAGAGAGGGGCAACTTGGACATTGGATACCCAAATGGGGTGGAGGGGGGACTACAAAGGCAAGAAGTGATTGGCTTACAAGCTTTCAAGAGGGAACCTAGAGCTAGTGGGCATGGAGGAAGGCAGAATCTCCAGTGAGTACTATCCAATCTGTCTAGGCGGAACTGATGAAATGAAATACAGATGGGTAACTCGTGATACTGTAGTGAATAATGGTTATCAGGACTGATTATGAGGGTTGGAAATGCAAAGGTAGACATTTTGTAGCAAGGAAGGGAGTGATTAATTCTCCAGTCTAGGAACGGCGGTCTCTAGGACCATCAAAGAGTGGGACCCTACCCAGAGAAGCAGAGATGCCTGAGATAGAGACAGAGATGATTACATAGAGTGATGAAGCAGCTGGGGACTTTGGATCCAGAGAGGGAGAGGGACTGTGGGCCGAAGACTGGGGGTCAAGGGGGGAGTGTAGGGGGCGGGTTTCTAGGATATACCCTTGGTAGGTTGATGATGCATGGAGGGGATTGGAACCATGGCAATGAAATGATATATGATGGAATGAATGTAAAACTAAAGTTCCCTCATGTAAACTATCATATAATTCACAATAAAACATTAACAAATAACAATCAATAGAGCCTCCATGAATGTTCCACTGGGGAGAATGTTGGAGGAACTGAAAGCATCTCAAGAATGCTGGTCCTTGGAGTCAAGAGCTCAAGAGTTAGGGAGCTAGCAGATGCCTGCCTTAGAAGACCTCAAAAGTCATACATGCTAAGGAGAACCAGGTATAGTCCTGGGAGCAACAGAAAGCTATCGGGGGTCTGAATTAAGAGAAAGACACACCAGATGCACATTTTAAGAAACGCTTGCTCTTGTACCTTGCACAGTACATTGAAGCTGATGAATTTCAGTACCGTTTCAAACAATGCTTTTGTGAACAACACCATGCTAGAATAAACGATGGCACTGAGAACGACTTTAAAAAAAAAAACAAAAAAACCAACAAAACATTTTAAATTCTTTTAATGAACCCCCAGTAATAGCACCCTTTACTGATGTCTGAATATAATCCTGTTACCGTCCCTTGTTTGTTCTCTCACCGCACTCGGTTTAATAGCATGCATGAATCAGGAACACTGACAGATACATGCATGCCTTATAATACCACACGAGGCACATGGAGCTCTGCCCACACTCACTGCCAGAGGCAGACAGAAAGAAGGGCGAGGAAAAGGGAAACATAGACTCCCTGAGGGTATGAGGGCTGGAGGCTCAGTTCAGGGTTGAATTGTGTCCCCAGATGGATACGTTGATATTTTAACCCCTAGAACTGAATGTGATCTCCTCTGGACACATGACTTTTTTATTATGTTGATGAGCACATAAGGAAGTAGAGGAGTCCTAAACCTACTCCCTTCTGTCTTATAAAAAGAGCAGATAGACTTTGGGGCAAGATGGCAGAGTAAACAGACACGCTGAGCAGACAACGAGATGGTAGACCAAGTGAAAGAAATATGAATGGTGATCCTGGATCCCTGAGCTTCAGAGAATAGGACAGAGAGGTGGAGTTAGTAATACTGCCTGGGAAAGGAAGCTGAACAGGAGTGAAGAAAAACAGCTGGGTTGTTAGCTGTCCTGGCGCGGCACAGCAATCTTGAACTTTTGCAGGCGGCTGGGGCTATAGCAGCCTGCAGGCCCAGGATGTGGCTGGAGGTTGACAGTAATGAGGTTCTCTCTTGTTTCCTGGGCCCTTCTGGAAGCTGGGGGTGTGGCCAGTCCCCACTCATGTCAGCCCAGTCCCCTCCAGCACAGCTTCTGCTCTGCCTGGTGTTGGGCGTGAACCTGCCCTAAACTACGCAACACAGACAGCAAACAGAACTGTGTTCACACTTCCAGCCTGTATCACGTCCACCAGGAGACAGGTAGCGAGTGCCTGAGAACACACCAACATAAATCATTAATTAAAAAGAAATACACCACCACCACAATGTCTCAGAGAAAACAGAAACTATCAGTTTGGGAAAAAAAAAAAAAGACTAAGTGTCTCAAACAAGTGTCCACAACAGAGTCAGAAAATAAATATCAGAAATTGTATCAGAACTACCTGATAAGGAATTTTTTAAAAAGACGGATAATTAGGTACTTTCAAATGGATTGAGAGAGCAATCGAGATGAAATCAAGGAAAACACAGGAAAAATTCAATTCAGGAAAACACTAAGAACAACTTGACAAAAGAATTGAAAACCATACAAAAACAGCAACCAAAAAGAAACTGAATACTAACATTTCAGAGATAGATAATACATTGAAAAGTCAAAGGAGTAGAATTGAGCCCAAAGACGACTGAATGAGTAAGTAAGCTTTAAGACAAATCTCTCAATATTCATCTGCTAGAGGAACAATCCAAAAAAGGAAGAAAAATGGTTACAAAGAGCCTAAGATTTATGGTGGGACACTAGCAATGGGCTTAACTTCCATGTGAGTGGAATTCTGCAGCCAAGAAAAGACTTAAAAAAAAAAAAAAAAGTAACAGAGGAAACTGTTGAAGAGTTGTTGGAAGGAAACTTCCTGAGCATTGTGAAAGACGAGAAGAGACACATACAACAAGTTTAATTCCAAACAGGATAAATTCCCGGAGGAAATCACCAAGACATATTATCATCAAACTTCTCAAAACCAAAGACTAGGATAGAATCCTAAGAGCAGATTGGAAAAAACAAATAAAAATTACCCACAAGGGAGAATTAATAAGACTAATAAGCTCTGATTTCTTCAAAGAAATGATGTAGATAAGAAGACAGTGAAGTGACAGATATAAAACTCCAGAAGAAAAAGAAATTGCCAACCAAAAATCATACAGTCAGCAAAATTGTCCATCAGATATGAAGGTGAAATTAGGACATGTCCAGATAAGTAGAACTTAATAGAATTTTAAAAACCAGACCAACCTTATAAAAAAATACTAAAGGGAGTTCTTTGGACAGAGAACCAGCAACATCAGCCAATAATCTGAGATCAACATACAGGACAGGGTCACCCAGAATTTAACCAAAATATAGACGTATTCAAAGTAAAACAAACCTACAAAACTGAATATAGGGAACCAGCGATACCAGTTTGCAACAGCAACAACAAAAACAATGTAATAAGAGGGAATTCTGTAGTTACAGAACCTCCAAATGAATAGGAAATCAAGATTTCAAGAAAGAAACAAAACAAAAAGAAATCAACATTCAACATTCATGAAAGCAGCAGTAAAGAAATCAAAAGATGTATTGAGGTAAATCTGCTGCACAAAACCTCTTTAAAGTGTTTACGAGCAAAAGATGTCAGTTTGAGGACTAAGGGGTGTCTGACCTAAGCCATGGTATTAGCAGCCTCGTATGTATGTGAAAGTTGGACAGTGAATAAGGAAGACCATAGAAGAATTGATGCATCTAAATGATGATGCTGGAGAAGAATGTTAAAAGTACCATGGACTGCCAGAAGAACAAACAAATCTGTTTCAAGAAGTACAACCAGAATGCTCCTTAGAAGCCAATATGGGCAGACTTTGTCTCTCATACTTTGGGCATATATCAGGAAGGACCAGTCCCTGGAGAAGGACATCATGCTTGGTAAAGTGGAAGGAAAGCGCAAAATAGGGAGACCCCGCATTTTTTTTTTTGGGGGGGGGTTCCCCCCAAATGAGATGGATTGGCACCGTGGCAACAATTGCTCAACAGTAGCAATAATTGTGAGGTTGGTGCAGGACCGGGCAGTGTTTCATTCTGTTGTACAGTGGGTCACTCTGAGTTGGAACCAACAACAATGTTTAGTGTCAAGCTGACTCTCAGTAATCACAACCCCAGAGATTACACACTGGCAGCCCAGGGCCACGTTGGCCAGTGGATGTATTTTATTTGACCTGCTTAATTTTTAAAATTCTGTCATGATGATATCAAAACATGTTGAGATTTCATATAGAACTCCAGATTTCCAGCTTCCTGTGAAAACCCTGAAGGGCCAACCAGCTGGGCTCACCCAGCTTCAGTTCATCTTTGCCCCCTACTGTTGCCCCTTCTGTTCCCCAAGCCCTCTTCCTCATGACATTACCTGCCTAGCCTCTGTAGGCACCTGAGTCTGTGTCCTGTACCCGAAATCCATCGCTCTGCTTCCCAGCCTGGAGCGGGATTATTCTCCTTGAGATGTTCCTCTGATCTTTGGCTGCCTTCTGTGCCTGAGTTTTTACACAAAGTTCCACAGCAGTGATTCTCAACCTTGAGTGTGTATCCCAAGGACCAGGTGGGCTTGTTCAAACACAGATTTCCAGGGCCCAGCCCAGAGTCTCTGACTCATGAGGTCTGAGGTGGGGATTGGGAATATCAGTCTTGATGAATTCCCAGGTGATGCTAATGCCACTGGTCCTGGGAGCATACATTGAGAACCACTTCTCTCCAACTACACAGTGACCCCAGATGCTTACTGGCCTTAATGCTAGTGAGGACGGGAAGATTTGCATCTTTCCTCTGACCAACTGAAGGAAACTCCAGAAACGCAGAAATGGTGGTGGTGGCTGTGTGCTGTGGAGTCAGTTCCCACTCATAGCGACCCTGCATATAGGGTTTCGGAGCTGTAAATCTTTGCGGGAGCAGAAAGCCTCACCTTTCCTTCAGAAATAGCCTCATACACAGAAATAAATGAGTGGTATGTCCCACCTCGGACTTTTTAGTTTTGTAAAATGAAGGAGCTCTGGTAGAGTAGTGGTTATGAAATGGGCTGCTAACCTCAAGGTCAGCAGTTCAAAACTACCAGCCGTTCCGCGGGAGAAAGATGAGGCTTTCTGCTCCCATAAAGATTTACAGCCTCGGAAACCCTGTGCAGGGTCGCTATGAGTCAGAACCGACTCCACGGTACTTACCAACAACAAATGAAGAACCAGAATAAAGAACCTTCTCTTTCAGGTTAGCTTTAGATCTTTCCATCCAAAAGGTGATATTGCTTATGACACGCATGTTCCCAGAGTACAGCATCAGCAGGACTGGACTGTTCTGCCCCTCACTGACATTTGGAACAATGCGTGAGACCACGACAACCAATACTCCTTGAGTGCCTACCAGGTAGGAGGCACAAACTTAGTACTATGCTGTAGAAACCATTATAATATCTATTTACAGACAAGGAAACTAAAGCACACAGAGAAAAGCCATTCTCCAAGTTGATCAGGTCTAGAACAATTAGGAGAATCCCACTGTATTCACTGAGGGTCAGGCACACTCTGAAACACTGTGCATTTTAAGATGGCTGTTGCTCCAGGGTAATGATGTCATGTGGGGCACAGTTACAGGAAGAGGGTGTTTAGGTGGCAAATCACAGGACTTGGGAGTATGCGATCAATATCTGGTTATATCTGAAGTAAGCTGAAAAGACAGACTGAGGCTCTGGTTGACAGAGGAGGAGCTAGTGAGTGGCTTTCAGGGAAGCTGGTTTGACATCAATACATGAGTCTGCAACAATTACAAGTAGCCCAGGAGAAGAGCTACCTTTAGAACAGGGATGGGGAACGTCCAGCCCATGGGCCGTATAAGCCCCGTGAAGACTCGAAATTCAATAAATCCATGAGCTTTGTTCATAGTAACGTAGATTTTTATTAAGTGATGTTATAAATATTCTAATGGCTCTTGGTAGAAAAAAGGTTCCCTACCCCTGCTCTTTAGGAATTGGCTTCCCAAAATAAGAAATGTCCAGAAAGAGACAACACTCACCAGAGACGCTGTAGAGCTATGGTTCTAATTACCTGGGATGGAGGGGAAGACGCATCTCTGGGAGAGAGAGAATCACCTGGGAGACTTTTTAAACTACATATCCATTGCCTAGGACATTCTGATATACCCCTAATGGAGCCCGATTGTCCCAGGTTTGAATCCTCACTTCATCACACACTGGCTGAGCTACCTTGAACACAGCATTTAACCTCTGTGAGCCTCCGTTTCTCTTTCATACAGGCCTTGCATTAATAGGTTGTTGTGAGGATTTAATTAGACAGTGCTGGCTGTTGTTAGCTACTGCTGAGCCAGCCCCTGACTCACGGTGTGACCTCAAGCACAAGAGGACAAAACAGTGCCTGTGTGCGCCACCCTCAGTTGGTTGCTGATCAAACCACCATGATCCATAAGGTTTTCATGGCTGATTTTTCAGAAGGAGATCTCCACATCTTCCTTCCTAGTCTCTCTTAGTCTGGAAGCTTTGCTGAAAGTTGTTCAGCAGCATGTTGTTGTCAAGTGCCGTGGAGTTGGTTCCAACTCATAGCGACCCCGGTATGGGGTTTCCAAGGAAAGGCTGGTGGGTTTGAACCACAGACCTTTTGGTTAGCAGTCCAGTGCTTATCCTAGAGCAACACAAAATCCTCCACTAACAGACAGAGGATGATGGCTATACAAGGTACACTGCACAGAAGATGAGGAATCTACCACGGAACCACCACTGTGCCCAGATGCTGCCTATTAAGTGCTTAGTGGGCTGTCTGGCACATAATAGATGATCAAGACACTAAAAACAATAATACCACCAAAATAACTATCATTATCTTTGTCATTTTCTTCATCTTTATCATTCTTATTTGCTCTTGGTTTCTATGACAATGCTTTTCAGTATCAGCAGTAGTTTTACAACCCCTAATAAAGCGGGTCCTTGCTCTACTTAATCTAACAAAGAAATACGCTCCCGGCAGAATTACAGTTCTGACTAATAGAAGCGCACACTCCTCCTCGATGCTGACGGAATCTCTAGGGATGGAGAACGCTCCCAAATGCACACGACTGTGTCGAACATGAGACTTGTATTCGTTCACTATAAAAATCATCTCAAAGCTGTAGTTTCAGTCAAAGCCTCCGCTTACTCTTCCACATCGCTCTGTTTCCCACTGGTCAGCTGTGTGGCACTAGGGGTATTTGGGGGGTGTGGTATCACCACCTGATACCAGGTAGCACTCTCAGTGGGGTGACACCAAAATAACTGTGGCTAAAATTTGTGTGCGGTGTGTCAGCGTACGTTTGTTATTTTTCATAAAGATATCCCTGTAGTGCGTTATAACAACAAACACAGCTTTCATAAGCCCATCTTACATGTATCAATATACCTATAAGGCTAAAACTCAGTGTTAAGTTACTTCTTGAACCTTCTAAAGTGCTTGGGTCAGCACTGTCGTTCGTTGTTACACAGTTACAATGACGCTTGCATCGTGTGGTTCTGGCTGCACGTTCTACAAGTCTACCTTGTTGCTTTAATTACTGCTGGTGTTTCTATAGCCAATGATTTTGTCAAATTTTCTGGTGTTTTAACTACAACAATGGGGTTAATTTGTATTTGTGAATCTCTATCAATAACTTAAGGAGCTCTGGTAGCGTAGTGGTTACAAGTCCGTCTGCTAGCCTCAAAGTCAGCAGTTCAAAACTACCAGTGGTTCCACGGGAGAAAGATGAGGCTTTCCACTCCCATAAAGATTTACAGCCTCGGAAACCCTGGACAGGGTCGCTATGAGTCAGAACAGACTCCATGGCACACCACCACCACCACCAACTTGTTTGACAATGAAGTAGTAATTAAAGGAAAACAAGGGGAAAGATCCAAACAGGCTTCTGCTCAGTTATGAATAATATTGTAACTAATAATGTTTTAAGACAACGTAGACAGATTTTACAAAACATTTAAGACTGAAAAATGCATATAATCTTTAAAATATTACATTTAAGCAATTACAACTCTATGTATCCTATATTATTCTCTGCTTAAGATGGAAATTAAGCATTTATTAAGGATTCCGTATGGTCTGGTATGGGAGGAGGCTCAGCGTATGCGACACGTGAGTTACCTCGCTGGGTTACACCACCCTCGTGATGACCCTGGAACTGCTAGTGGCTCAGACACCGTGTATGTTTCAGAATTAAATTTAAATACCGTTAAAATAAACAACATGACCTTTTCAATGTCAGCATAAAGAGAAAATGACATAGTCAAACCAACGAAAGAACAAGGGCAAAATGAGGTTCTGTATCACACTCCCAAAATGGATCTGCTCACCAAAGAATTACTCCCCAAACTGTCAGCTCAGATAATCACTGAACCAAATCTCAATGTCCACGGTCCTGCCGGTATTTATCAAGGCTGGGCAGTGTGACTGTGTACCCAGGGACTCTGTGCCTACATGTGAAGACATGCAGACAGGTGCAAGTGGACTCAAGGTATCCACCCCTCAGGGAATATTCCCAGCACACAAAGTTTGTAAATTGGAAACAGTGTGTGGTGTATATGTACCCAACAGTGAGAAACAACAGTTGACTTACAGCTTTCGGCTTATATGGAGGCTGAATCTCTTTGCGTTCAAGTTTCTCCCAATCAATATATCGGAAAAATGCATGCTCTTTGATGTCTCGTTCACCTTCGGGTCCACAACCCAGACGTTTGCCTGGGTGTTTGGTCATCAGCTTCAAGAAAGAGAGATAACAGATATAATGCGTTTCAGAGAAAAAGATGTGAGGTTTGCAGAAATGATCACCTCAAAGAATTAGGCATGAAAGCATACAGGGAAGCTTCAACTAATTTTTGTTTGTGTGTTTGGTTTTCATTCCAGTACTAATTTCCCGAGAGTCCTGGTGTGGCGCTCTAGGTTAATGCGCCAGACTGCAAAGCCATTTGAACTGCTAGGTTGGCGGTTCAAGCTCACCAGCTGCTCCTCAGAAACAGGGTCACTGTGGGTCAGAATTGACTTAATGGCACTTAACAACAAGCCTTAATGGGACCACATATATAAAGTTAGAAACGCACATGACAACATTTTGGTTCAAGAATGGCTTTTACGCAATTATTCATGCATTTCATGAGAACAGGTTCAGTATTGTCAAACTGCCCTCCCCCTACCACAAGACTTGGTTGACCAGCCCCAACAAAGTCAAAGACTTTCATGCAGATACTATTTACATTTCTCAGTAAAAAAACCCAAACAAACTTGTGAAAATGTCAAAACAGGAGAAGAAATAATGTCAAATGGTCCTGATAATTACTTCCTGGGAGCTCATTAAATAGTCAAAACCTGTTGTTGTTATTAAATGCCACTGAGTCAGTTCCAACTCATAGCAACCCTGTACGGGGTTTCCAAGGAATGGCTGATGAACTTGAACCACCGATACTGCAGTTCAAACGAGCTTGCAATCTAGCACATTAACCCACAGCGCCACACCAGGACTCCTATCAGAACCTACTCCAGCTCATCTCATCAACCCTGAGTCACAATTATCCTAAGTTCTGCTGAGGTTTCTTTGGTGTTTTGTTTAAATGGCTTAATTAATTATATGTATATATATGAAAAAAAAAACACAACAAACTCCATTCTGAGTCTTTGAGCCAATGCTATATAACAAGAAGAATCGATGCTTTGAGATGGAACCAGACAGGTTTCCTCTCGTTAATGACTCCAGCACTGCAAGGGAATCTCTCTGATGTCACAATTTCAGCAAAGGCACAGAGAGAAAACTGGGAGGAGTTGGTGATGGGAGGAAAAAAAAAAAAGAAATCAAATGACCGGTGAGGGCATCCAAACAGGAAACAAAAGTGACAAGTCCAAGAAGCTTCCCAGAAATGACCTGACACTAAATAGCCCCTGACTTCAGAGCCCTTGGTTTGCTCAGGACTTGTCCATCATGAAGGAAGGATGAGCCAACAATTTTCACCTACTCAGCTGGTCATTCAGCTTGGCCCGATCCCTACTTACAAGATCATCCACAGTCAGAAACGACCAACCCTGCCCCTCTCCTCACACAAAAGCGTATCTTTTCCATACCTACCTACCTGATCTTTCAGAGGGGAAAAAAATAATTGGACGCTTGTGAGGTTCTATGCTACTTTCTTTATTTACATGCATGATCTTACCTGAGTCTCACAATAACTCGATGAGGTAGGTGTTATTATTTTTCCCATTAGAATAACAGAATAATTTACACTCAGAGAGGTTAAGCAATTAGCAAGGGCACACAGAGTTAGAAGCGGCAGAGATGTGACCTCTGCCCAGCTCTGAAACTTGGACTTTTAAGAGAAATTAGAGAGCTTTGTGGCCTGGCTTGGTTCAGAAATGTTTTTTTGTTTTTGTTTTTGTTTTTTTAAGTTTTACTGTGAATTGAGTGAAAGTTTACAGGTCAGATCATCATTTTTACAATCAATAGATCTTATACATTGTTTCACTACAATAACCATAGTCACCTTCATATATCATCAGTTAACATTATTTCCCTATATTCATTTTTT
>NW_006408620.1:1217058-1235170 GCF_000296735.1 Chrysochloris asiatica
ATCATCAGCTTCACATTCAACCATTCATATAGCTTGTTTCATTACATTGAATATTATCCCCTCCATATATCATCAGTTAACAGTGTTTCTATCCTCTTTAGCTTTTTTTTTTGGATGGGGGGGCAGAAATGTTTTATGGGGAACAAATCAATTGAATTATGCTTTGAAACTTGTATAGCCTGTGATGGAAGAAGAAACTTAGCACTGGTACTATCAATAATGGCTTCCATGAATTGGCACATCCCATGTGCCCAGGCTCTGGACTAGAGATTTCTCCTTAATCTTCACACCTTGGAGGCCTCAGAAACTATTATGCCCATTTCCTTGATAAAGACACTGGGTCCAGAGACTTCAAGTCATTTGCCCAAAGTCACACAGCTAAGTAGCAGAGCTTCGGTTTGAAAAGATCTGCCTCACCCAGAGCACTGTGGTCCTGTGCTATTGGGGCTTTTAGTCTCCATTACATGTAGTCAGAGTAGGAGTGGAAATCTAAGCAGAGCCACACTAAGTGTTTTCGGACAGAACACAGGGCCTTTAATGGGAATGGACACTTGGAAAGGAGGCTGTCTAGCTCTAACTCCATTTCTATCCAGAGACCAGGATGGCGTGTGAAGAAAAGCCACCACAGGGTCACCCACACCATCCAGAGGCTCTGCTCAGTAGGGCATGCTGCTCTGATGTGCCCAAAGCAATATCGACAGCTGGGTTTAATCACTGCTCCAATCTCAGATCACCTCCCAGATGCATCCCCTGGGGCCCGCTGCTCAAGAACAAGCGTTTGACAATTGGCTTAAGAAGCAACTCTGATACTGTGCATCAGTATTGAAGACTCCACAGTGGACTCAGCCCACACAAGTCAGAAACTTTCCAGGACTCATGGGTAAGAGTCACCCTAGTTAGTCCTGAAGGTTATGGGTCCTAAATTAATAGAAATCGGCTCTACCAGGGAAATTGTTCATTAGTGCTTAATGTGAATGCAGCTGACCTGGAAAATGCTCCTCCTTCGTGACCCACTTAGCACCCAGGTTCTCCAGGGAGGGTGGAGGTGTGAGGGGGAAAACGAACAAGTACGGAGCCCCTACTATGTACCAACACCATGCAAAGAGTTTTCTTTTATGTTACCTCATTGAACACTCTCAAAAGCCCTGTTGGTAGTGGTGTTGCCATGATGGTTATGGGTTCCAACTCACAGCAACACTGTCTAGGGTTCTCGAGACAAAAATCTTTACGGGACCAGAAAGCTTCAGCTTTCTCCGGAGGAGCACCTGGTAGATTCAAATTGCTGACCTTTTGGTTAGCAGCCTAATTTGTAACCCACAGAGTTCCTTCAAAAAACTCTGTTAAAAGAGTATTACTATTCTACTGTTAGAGGTAAGCAAGCTCAGATATGCAAGGTATCTTGCTCAAGATCTTGAAGCAGAAACTGGATGCGTGGAGATTTGCAAAGGGTTCTTCAGGATCCAAAGTCCCCACTTAGGTTTTTTTTTTTGTTTTTTTTTCCTTTTGCAGGCTGAATCCCATCGTATTTTAATTTTTTTTGTCAAGTATATATGTTGTTTTTAAATGCCATTGAGTCAGTTCCAACTCTAGGGACCCTGTGTAGAGTTTTTGAGGAGTGGCTGGTGAGTTTGAACCAGAGCTCTTTATGTAACCTAGTAGTAACAGTAATTTAACAATCTAAGGGTTTTTAATTAGAGTTCCACACCCTGTTCTAAGTGCTTCACATTTTTTAACTCATTTAATTGTCAAAAATCTTATGAGATAAGAACTCTGCTAGTGTAGTGGCTACAAGTTGGGCCGCTAACCTCACGGTCAGCAGTTCGAAACTACCAGCTGTTCCATGGGAGAAAGATAAGGCTTTCTGCTCCCGTAAAGATTTACAGCCTCGGAAACCTTGTACAGGGTCACTATGAGTCGGAACCGACTCCACAGCACAGAACCAACTTACAGATGAGACTGACCACTTCCCCACAGTCATAGGGCTAAATCATACCAAGACCAGGATTTGAACCCAGTGGAACTGGGCCAGAAGGGGCTTTTTGCACACTGGTGAGGGCACACCCCACCGAAAGGGGCAGTGACTTCCGTTCCAGCTGACAGTGGCTTTGCTGGAATCATAGAATTGCGTGGTGAGATCACATTTTTCCAGAGAAGCTAGAAAGCTGCATGTGTCTGAGCAATTTGATCTTTAAGAGCTGGTGATTATTAAATAAATTAAAAGCTCAATGTATACCTCCCAATAAAACATCTATAGGGGCCTGCACTGGCATTAGTCTGTGCCTTAGTGCTCCAAATTCTCCTCAAGCACTTAGGGAAGTCCTAAGCCTTCACCCTCTTGTCCTTCCCTTTCCCACTCTCTGCTTCAAACCTCAAAGGAAAAAAAAAATCTTTCTATCAATTCACTGTAAGATATTCAGAGACTGAGATTGTCTTAGTATGTGGCTTCCCCAAGGATATTTATTTGCATCGTAATTTTTGTTGCTGCAACATACAGCTTAGGTGATTCACTAAAGCTAAGATGTCAGAAATGCAACTAGGTGTTTTGAGACTCAGAGGTGGGCCCAGTTACTATAAACCACAACTCAAAGGCAGTTAGTTGTTAACATTCCCTCGCTAAAGCCAAGGAGCCCTGGTAGTGTAGTGGATTATGAGCTGGACTGCTAACTACAAGGTCCACAGTTCAAACCTACCAGTCATTCTGGGAGATACAGATGAGGCTTGCTGCTCCTGTAAAGATTTACAGCCTCAGAAACCCTATCCAGTGTTGGTATGAGTTGGAACCAACTGAACAGCACACCACCACCACCACTGCCACCACCACCACTGCCAGCTCATGTGGCAGCTGACCAGATCAGGAAGAGCTAGGCTGAGCAGTTGTAGCTCTAGGAACTGAGAACCGCCCTACAGTGTGTTTCCAAGACTGTCGCGTATTTCTCCAGGGTGGCTGGTGGGTTTGAACTGCAAGTAGAGTGAGGGCTGGTGTTGAGTATCCATTCAGCACCCAACCAGGCAGCATCTTTGTGTAGGATACAACTACAGCTCTGGAGCTGGTGGTCCTGGCCTTCAGCGGGCATACTCACCCCTTTGCAGATGGCCACAGCTTCCTTGGACATGGACTTGGGATAAGCCACATTGTGTTCCATGATAGACTGGAAGAGTTCATCCTCATCTTCTCCTTCAAATGGTGCCTGTGAGATAGGGAGAGTGAGACGGTACCTATGAGATAGGGAGAGTGAGACAAGAAGGCCCCCAGACTCAGCCCCCCAACTGCCCCAAACCAAACCCCTCCCTGGGGCCTGCAGTGAGGTCACACTCTGGGGCTTTCCAGGAGAGAATGAGGAAAAGTGATCAAGAGGCTGGGGAAGCTATAAGCCAAGTCCTAGAAACTCAGATTTATGAGCTAATCATTTAGCACTAACTTTCTTCTCCAGAACGTATGGGAATAGGATAGGGAAAGGAGGCTTGTCTTACAAATCACTTAAGATTCAATTACCTGCCCAGCCAACATTTCATACAGCAGGACTCCAAATGCCCACCAGTCCACGGATTTCCCATAGGGCTGATAGGCGATTATCTGGAAAAACAGAAGATATTCCATCAGGGAGGCATGCGGGCTCCTGTGGCAGCTAGAGGCGGATTGCATCTTTCACTGTACAAGTGATGTGTCAATGGGGGGTGGATCTGCTGGAGAAGAGCTCTTCCCCCTCCTGCCACCTACCTAATGGGGACAATTACAGTGGCCATCACTGGCCTTGAGGCAGGCCAGTGAATGTGAATGTGGTGCCTACTATCCACCTGAGCTGCTCAGGTGTTAGGGAATGAGGGATCTGCTTTACAGAGCTACCTGCCCAACCTCTTTTCAAAGCAATTAGCATGATGCTTTTTTTCCATTGTTGTAAAAATATAGGTACCACACTTTTGACAATTCAACATTTTATGCTTGTACATTTCAACAAAATGAATTACATCAATTATGTTGTGTAACCATCACCAACATCCATTCCCGGATTTCCATCCCCATTAACAGAAACTCAATGCTAACTAAACATAGATGTTCCTCTTCCCCTCCTTCCCACCCCTGGCAACCACTGTTAAAAGTCTGCATCTCAAGATGATGTGCTATTTTATTTCTTTTTTAAAAAACATTCTAATACAGTGAGTATGGTACGTTTTTAAAAACGGATTTTATTTTTGGTGGAAATGTACGCAGCAAAGCCTGCTCCAATTCCAATTTCTAGACATAATGACCTTTGACACTCTAGTCTTCGTATTGAATCCCATTCTGTACTTGTCCTCTGTCCACCCCCGCTTGCCCTGTCACCACTAACGAAGTTTGGATTCTGTCCACTGACCTAATTCATGTAATTTCACAAAGTGAGAACAGATATTTGAAGGGTAGTTTTTGTGGTTGACTTATTTTGCCCTCCAGGTTAATCCATGTAAAGATTTTTCAAGAATTTATGTTTCAAAGATCTCTCAAGTCCTATTCCTTTGTATGTATGTAGCCTATTCCACATATCCATCCTAGATGAGTGCTAGGATTGTTCTATCTTTTTGCTATTGTGAATAGTGCACAGTAAATATAGGTGAATGTAAGTCTGTGGGGGTAATTTCTATCTCTTCCTTAGGCTATAAACCTAGGAGTGGAATTTCTGGGTCATATGGCAGCTGTACCTCTACTTTTTTAAGGATCCGCCAGACTGTTTGCCACAACAGTGTTACCATTTTTGCATTTCCACCGGCAATGGATAACGGTTCCCATTTTTCCACATCTTCTCTAACATCTGGTTGTTTTGTTTTTTAATTTAATTTTTTTATCTTAGCCATTCTGATGGGAGTGAAATGATATCATACAAAGCTTTCTATTTGCATCTCTCCGATAGGTAATGATGTTGAATGTCTTTTCATGTTGGCCATTTGAATATCCTCTTTGGTGAAGTTTCTGTTCATGTCCTTCGCCCAGTGTTTGCTTGTTAAATTGAGAAGATTGTACTTTTAAGAAAATTCATTTTTTCTTGTTATAAAAATAACACTTATTACCAAGTTACTATTTGTTTAGAAAATACAGATGAACTAGAGAATAAAATGAAAACAATTCACAATACTTTAGGGCAAGAGAAAAATTCTGATGAATAGTTGGTCCATTTCTTTCTTGGTTTTTTGTCCCCAATCTATGAGTGTATTCTAAACTATGTGTGTTTTACAGTATAAGTATAAACTATCTGCTAATATGAACCTTTAGTAAATAAAGTGTTTTCTTATTAATCTTTCTACATCCATATAATTAGTTTTACCACTGCGTAACACCCCACTGAATGGATCTATCAAAATCTGTCAATATCTACTCGCTGAGGTTTCTTCTGATGTTGCAATTATCCTTTTAATGAGTTACTTTAACATCTGTTTAGTTCTTCCCTTATGATAAATTTCTGTAAGTAAAACTGGCAGATTGAAAGGTATATACAGTTTTGAGCTTTTGCATATATATTAGCAAATTGCCAGAGGGGAGGAGTTCTGTTAAGTGCCGTCAAGTCGGTTTCAATCCATAGTGTGTTGGTAAGTAGGGACACAAAACTGGAAGGGTTACCCAATAATCTATCAAGGGTTAGTGGGTGAGGAGGTTTGAGGGGGAGACAGTCAAGGTTTTAAATCCCAACTCTCTCATTTACCAGTTTTATAACCTTGGAAAGTTATGTATTCCTTTAAGCCATATTTTCTGCCTGTATAAAATGGATTAAATATCTATCTCCTGGAGTTTTGTGAGGATGAGATATGCCGCTCACACATCATGCCCTCAAAATGCTACTTATCTCTCATTCAATCATTGAGACTTTACACAATACAGGTGGTTTTGGAAATTTGGCTGTGAAGTGAGTGTCTGTTTATCTAACTCTATTTCCCACCTTGACTCTCACGAAGATCAGAAACGCGTTCTGTAGAGAATGAACTACAAGAGACCGAAGGAAAAGCTTTCTGCGAGAACACTTCTCACTGAAAGTGTTTCCACACGTTTAAAGTACTTCATGTTTTAGTTGATCCTCATGACAACCGCCCAAGTCAATCCTTTCCCAAAGGAAAACAGAACCTGAGAGCCGAAAGGAGTTGCCAGAGGTGATGGGGTTAGCTGACTGCAGAGTTCCAGCTCGTTCCTCCCATCCCAAGAGCACAAGGAGGATGTGATTTCACAAGTAACACAGCGCAGGCCCTCTCCAATTAACCGGGAACGGTAGAAAACCACAGACACTGGGCCCTACCAGGCAGAGATTCTGATTGAATTGATCTGATTCAATTGAGGTTGGGCATCCCATATTTTAAAAGATCCCCAAGGGGACTCACACTAAAGTTCAGCTAGGGAAGAGGACCAAAGATTATTGAACTCAGGGCACATTAAGCAACTGTGTTACTGATTCTGTCTCATATCCAAATGAAGTAATTAAAATTATAACACACCTGTATATGTGCTACGTAGGGAAAACTGTATTAGGGTCCTCATAAAATGTTAATTTAAAAAATTTACAAATACTTTTGCCTTGTAAAACATTCTAAGCAGTGTAGATTATATTTCATTTCCTGTTACCATGCTTTCAGCCTCAGAAGTATTATAAAATCAGTCAATTCCCTTCCATATGCTTTTGTATGCATATATACAAACTCACAGAACATATAAGCAGCATTTTATGGACAGTTTCCCACAAATGGCACCATATGGTATTTACCACTCTGCACCTTGATTTTTTTTTTCTCTCTCAGCAATATATCCTGAGGATCTTCCCATATCTTCACGCATATCTAACTCACTCTTTTGAACCGATGCCTACTGTAAACACATCAGAGTCTATTGCCCATTGCCTTATGGGTGAGCAGCCCTTCAACTCAGTAGTACAGGTACACCTGATTTTAGAAGGCTGCACAGTACTTCCTCGTGTGGATGAGGGATATTTTAGTCAATCATCCCTTTCCTGATAAGTCACTGAGGTGGCTGTCAGTGACAATCCTCCTACCCTTGTGTGTGTGTTTATAAACTAGAGACCTAGAAGAGGAACCGTGCTGGTGAAAAGTTTAAATTGTGTGCCGAGTGATTTCATGATATAAGGACTTCCATAACCACGGTGACAATCAGTGACTTAAAGTCAAGACAAGAGAAATCCTAGGATGTCCATTTCCAAACCCACACCTTGTCTCTTTCCTAAAAAAAATTTTAAAAAAGATCCAGGAACAGACTGTAGAATTCTCTCTCTCCACCATCCCAAGCATCAATTCCGAGACACAAAGGAACACTATCATGTGGCACAACTTCCTGGGGAATCCACTCTACAGCTGACCATTTCCTCTGGGAAGGAACAAGTGATACTATAATCAAATCTTCATTACTGGGAGAAACATTCTGAATCTTTCCAAGTTCATCACAGTTACTACCTACCTATCAGCACACAGATCCGATGTTAGCCCAGGGGTTTTCTCTCTCATTCTCCCTCTGCTCCCCACTTAGCAAACATTCCAATGTCATAATTAGGAGGAGGTTTCATATGGCCACGAGCCACAGCAGCTTGATGAGAATTTTACTGGTGTGTGGTAGAGGGTTCTTTTGAGTTTTATTTAAATTTTCTTCCAAACCTTGACGTATTTTGGGCCTGAGCTTCTGTAAGTGTGCTAACTTAATTTGCATGTGTGATCTCAAAAGGGATGATTTGAGTACAGGAAAGGACCAGCTTGAAGTTTGCTTGCCAGGTACCACCCTCTACCCTTCTCTGCTTGAACACAGCCATATGGGAATAGGGAAGACATCAACGCAGTATGGGCATGTGTTAGGGGCCCCATCAGCTCTCACCTCAGGGGCGATGTAGTCTGGTGTTCCACAGAACGTCTTGGTTGTCACCCCATCCCAGATATTTTCCTTACACATGCCAAAATCAGCAATCTTGATGTGCCCTTCACAATCCAGCATCACATTGTCAAGTTTCAGGTCACTGCAGCAGACATAAGTATTAGGGATTATCTTCAATGCTAAAATGATTCAATCAAACTCAGTCAATAGCCACTCATTACATATAAAGCATTGGAGTAGGGGTTGTGCGGGAAGCACACAAACACACACAAGAAATTGTCATGGAGCTGACTCGGACTTACAGGGACCCATAGCGGATTTTCAAAAGTAAATGTCTATGAAATCGGATTAATCAGCAAGAGATTGCCAGACCTTTCTTTTGCAGTACCCTCTGTGTGAACTCAAACTGCCCATCTTTTTGATTATCAGGCATGAATTCCCGTGTGGGCAGAAAGGTGCATATATACTAGCTCTTGCTTTATAATGGTTTACAATCTGGCAGGGAGATAAAATAAGAGTCCACAAACCATCATGCATTCTTTGTTCTAGAATCAGTTATGCCAAATGTCCTGGAGGATGTGATAAAATAGTGTCTCTGAGAAGAGAGATCCTCAGAACCTTCTTGTAGCCACAATTCCAAGAATTGACCTTTGCAACTACAGGACCCTTATATTTGGTTCAGTGTTGTTCGTGCCATCAAGGAAGTTTCGACCCATAGCAACCCTGTATAGGGTTTCCGAGGAGCGGCTGGTGAGCTTGAATCGCCAACCTTGCAGTTTCAACCAACTTTGCAGTCCAGCGCATTAACCCCCAAGTGCCACATCAGGACTGTCCATTATATTTGGTGGTGATGGTGGTGTGCCGTGGAGTCGGTTCCGACTCATAGTGATCCCACATAGGGTTTCTGAAGCTGTAAATTTTTACAGGAGTAGAAAGCCTCATCTTTCTCCTGCCAAACAGCTAGTAGTTTTGAACTGCTGACTGTGAGATTAATAGCCCAATTCGTAACCACTACGCTACCAGTGGAATATATGTTTTTTCACAAAATAATTTTTTTTCTGAGTATCTCTGAGGATCATGAAGACAAAAAGTGGTTGGGGGAACCTCATTTAACTTCTAATGTTCTAAAGATCCTTATTCCAGTTCCTCAGAGCACGAACCAGGAATTTTCATGTCCTTATAATCACATAATATTTGTTGTGCATCTACTATGTGATAAGTCTATAGCTGTGAACAAGATAAGCATCTGTTCTTATTCAGCCCAAATTCTAATGTAGGGAAGAAGTCAACAAATATTCAAGTCTATAAGCATGAATGTTACAGCTTCTGGTTGTTGTTATGTGCCGTGGAGTCGGTTCCGACTCATAGCGACCCTGCACAGGGTTTCCGAGACTGCAAATCTTTATGGGAGCAGAAAGCCTCATCTTTCTCCCACGGAACAGCTGGTAGTTTCGAACTGCCTACCTTGAGGTTAGCAGCCCAATTTGTAACCACTAAGCTACCAGAGCTCCTTCTGGTAAGTGGCATGAAATAAACAAAGATGACAATGAGATGAACAGCAACTGGGGGCATTCCTGTGAGGGAAGCCTTCTCTAGGGAGGTGACAGTTGAGCTTCAGCCCCCTCCCCCACCTCCCCCCCTTCTCACACCTTAAGCGCTGCTGACCACAAAGCCTGGCTCCAGGAATTCAGGCGACAGGGCACGCCATTTGGAAGATAATGCATATCATTCAACACTAGAGTCACACCAATATGCAAGATGCTCTCACTGTGAAATGTCAACAGGGAAACTGAGGACTACAAGACTCACATGTTCCATCTCATGCTTATATGTTCATTGAGGAGAAGCATGCATAGAATACCACACTACTGAAAATGCAGATTATTATTATATTCTCTGATTCTCTACCCTCACTAGGGAAATCATGTCTCTTCCTAATCTTCATCCTTCTATTAGCAGGGGCATCTGGGTGTCATTGGAACTAGGCTCAGCCAGCGTGGTAACTCATAGAGTCACCACCCCACATGGACCTCCTCTGGTTCTAGACCAGACTACAATCCTTAGGAATGTTTATTACCAATTTTAATCATAGAAGAAATATGTGAGATAGTTGTAAATTGCTTAAATGTAGTATTTCTTAAATTATATGAATATTAACAAAATTGTTTTGTACAATCATTCTATATTAAATTACATTACTAGTAACTGAATAGAAACCTTTTAAAAATGTTTCTCCTTCTTTTCCTTTAATTACTATTTCATTTTCTACAAGTATTTGATAGAGTTCCACAAATACTAATTACCACAACATTGTAGCTAAAACACCAGAAAATTTAACAAAATCTGCAACTACATGATAACAACAAAAAACAATCATTCTTGCTTACACTGTGTGAGTTAAGAGTCGCTGTAATTCAGTAATAATGACAGCTCTAAGGGGAATGCTTTAGGAGGTTCAAAGAGCAAATCAGCAAAGATTGTCAGCCTGGTAGATATACTGATACAACCAAGTTGGGCTACCAAAAAGTGCTTTGGTTGTTATAACTAACTACAGAGATATTTTTAGAAAAAAACCCAATACATGTCCATTGAAATATTACACACTGATGTTATAAACAGTCATTAAGGTGTCACCAGGTGTGGTCCCCACTACCAACATCACTGGCATGGATACTTTGTGTTCACGATGAGAGTCCTCCCTAAGGAGTGAAGGAGGCTGGAGAACTCTGCAGTTTTCCCCACCCCACCAACACACCTCCACAGCTGGCCTTGAAACCACCCAGGCTCATTTTGTATGCCTGTTACTCTCTGTACTGGGCTGAATCCAAAAGACTTGTTGTCATCTTGGTGGTTATATGCCGTGGAGTTGGTTCTGACCCATAGCGACCCTGTACCGGGTTTCTGAGGCTGTAAATCTTTACGGGAGCAGAAAGCCTCAACTTTCTCCCGTGGAGCCGCTGGTAGTTTCAAACTAATGACCTTGAAGTTAGCAGCCCGTCTGGCAACCCAATCAGACAGGGGAGAACTGCCCCAAGCTGTAAGTCTTAGCAGAATGACACTGCCACATCTTTCTCCCATGGAGCGGCTGGTGTGTTGGAACTGCCAACCTTTCCGTTACCAGTTCAACCACTGTGCCACCAAGCCTCCTTACTGGGTGGCATAGTGTCCAAAACTCGTGTCCACCAGAAACCTCAGATGCGCCTTATTTGGAAATAGGGTCATTGCAGATGTGGTTAGTTAGGGTGAAGTCATATGACTGGTGTCCTTATAGGAGGAGGAAAAGACACCCCAAAATTCAGAAGGCTGGATCAAGATGGAAGCAGAGACTGGAGTGATGCAGATTCAAGCTAAACACTGTCAAAGAGGCTGGGAGCCACCAGAAGTTAGGAAGAGGAAAGGAAACTGACTTCCCTACATCTTTCAGAGGGAGCATGGTCCTGCCTACATGAGTGATTTTGGACCTCTAGCCTTCAGAAACAATGAAGAAGGATGAGCTGTTATAAAATCTGGCCTTGATAACAGAAATGATAGAATATTCTATCATGCAACTTCTGGTAAGATCAACAACTTTTTTATTGCAAATGCCCTTCCCCCCACCCCCAACAACATAAATGATATAATATACATGGTTTTCACCGGAAGTAATACATAGGAATCAGATCAACTAAAGATGTGGAAAGAAATAATAGAGGAGCTCAAGATCATTATTCAGGACAATGCCAGAGGCTGGCTGTAGAACAGGCCAGTAATTGCTCATATTCAAGTTCAAGTTGAAGCTGAAGAAAATGAAAACAAGTCCACAAGAGCCAAAATAAGATGTTGCATCTATTTCATCTGAATTTGAAGATTTGATGCACTGAACACCAATGACCAAAGATCAGATGACTGTGTGATACCAGTCCCAGTCACATCAGACATGAAGAAGAAACCAAAAGGCCCTTAAAAAGACAGGAAGGAAAAGACAAACCAAAATGGATGTCAGAAGAGACTCAAAGTTGCTCTTGAAAGTGAAATCGCTAAAGCAAACGGAAGAAGTGATGATGTAAAACAGTTTGAACAGAAGATTTCCAAGGGCAGTTCAAGAATTCAAAGTCAGGTGTTACACTGAAATGTGCAAAGACCTGGAGTTAGAAAACCAAAAGGAAAGAATACACTTGGCATTTCTCTACTGAAAGAACTGAATAAAAAAATCAAGCCTCAACTGGAAATACTGAAGGATTCTATGGACGAAATATTGCATGATACATCAAAATATGATGAAAGGAATGCACAGAGTTACTGTACCAAAAGAAGTGACTGACGTTCAACCATTTCAGATGGCACCATATGACCAAGAACCAATGATATTTAAGGATGAAGTTCAAGCTGCACTGAAGGCATTGGTGGAAAACCAGGGTAAATACCTACTGAAATATTATCAACAAATGGATGCAGCACTGAAGCTGCTCAGTTGTCTATGCCAAGGAATTTGGAAGACCTGACCAACCAACTGAAAGAGATGCATATTCATGTCCATTCCAAACCAAGATAATCCAACAGAATGTGGAAACTGTCAGACAGTATCATTGATAACACACACCAAGACAATTCAAATTAGTTTCAGCAGTGCATTTGACAGAGAACTGTCAGAAATTCAAGCTGGACATGGGATAAAGGCTTATCATTGCTTATACCACATGGATTCTGGCTGAATGCACAGAATACCAGAAAGATATTTATCTGTATTTCATTGATTATACAGAGTCATTCAACTGTGAGGATCATACGATATGGATAACACTGCTAAGAATGAGAATTCTAGACAGATAATTGTGCTCCAGAAGAACCTATACACAGACCAACAGGCAGTCATTATAACAAAACAAGGGAATATTGCATGGTTTCAAATCAGGAAAAGTGTGTGTCAGAGTTGGATCCTTTCATACTTACTCAGTCTGTATGCTGAGCAAAGTATCCAAAGAGCAGAATAATATGAAGAAAAGTGTAGCATCAGTAGTAAAGGAAGACTTAATAGGAACCTGCAATACGCAGATGACACAAGTCAACAGGACTTGAAGCATTTACTTACTTATGAAGATCAAAGAATACCACCACCTTCACTATAGATAACACCGCAACATAAGAAAGAATATAAAAAAAATCAATCATCACAATGGACCAATAAGCAGCATCACAAGAAATGGAGAAAAGATTGAAATCGTCAAGGATCTCATTTTACTGTGATCCATAATCAATGCTCATGGAAGCAGTAGTCAGACAATTTGATAGCAAAAGATCTCTTCAAAGTGTTTAAAAGCGAAGACGACTCTGAAGACTAAGGCATGCCTGCCCTAAGCCATGCTCTTTTTAATCACCTCATACACGTGAAAAAGCTGCACAGTGAAAAGGGAAGCTTGAAGAAGAATTGATGCCTCTGAATGATGGTGTTGGCAAATAATATTAACAATCTCATGGACTTCCAGGAGAATGAACAAATCCATACAGCCAGATGATGGTCCTTAGCAGCAAGGAGGGTGGGACTTTGCACCATATACTTTTGGTATGTTTTCCCAAGCAAGCAGACTCTGGAGAAGGACATCATGCTCGATCAAGTAGAGGGTCAGTGAGAGAGGAAGACCCTCAAGGGCATGGAATGGCACAGTGGCTGCAACAACCGCCCTAAACATAGAGGCAAATTGTGAGGATGGGGCAGGGTGAGGCAATGTTTCATTCACTTGTATGTTTCCAAAGTGACTAGACAGCACTTAACAACAGCTTCCAGAACTGGGAGATTGTTGCTGTTGTCTGAAGCCACCAGTGCCTGGTCTGTTGCTACTGCAGCCCTGGGAGATAAATGTAGTCCTGTATCCATCAGTTGCAGTAAAAACCCCCAAGGCTCCTTGGACATCCCTAGCTTTCCAGGCCCTAATTCCTATGAGAGGTACCCACCACCCCAAGAACACAACAAACCCTTAACCTGCTTGATTTTTCTTCTCCAGAACCCTTACCTCCACTTGATGTCTACCTCCTGCTTCTAGAATGTAAGCTCAACAAAGGCGCAGGGATTTTGTCTGTTTTGTTCACTGCTGTGCCCTTCACAATGTAGAACAGTGCCTAATGCATAGTGAAATGGTTCTTAGTTGTAAGTCAGCTCTGCCTCATGGTGACCTTCCGTAGAACAAAATGGTGGCCAGCCCTGTGCCATCTCCACGCTGCTTGAGTCCACTGTTGTAGCTACTGAGTTGACTCACGTCACTGAGGGCTGTCCTCATTTCCACGGGCCTTCCACTTTGCCCAACGTGATGTCACATTATGACATGATGCATGCGTGAAGCACACAGTAGACTCTGGACAGACCCTTCTCCCTGCCAAGTGGGGTTTGGGTGCTTCATGACCCGCCAGCTTCTCTCGCTTAAGAGTATAAACCTGCACCAACGATGTCATTTGTATCCACGTAGCAAAAGGACTCCTGGGGCGGCCCTGTGGGTTAATGCGCTGGACTGCAAAGTCAGTTTGAACCACAAGGTCAGTGGTTCAAGCTCACCAGCTGTTTCTCGGAAACCCTATACAGGGTCGCTATGGGTCAGAACCAAGTCGATGGTACAACATAAGGAGGACTGTAGACTCTGGCCCCTAAGACACGGGATTTCATAGCTGGTCTTGCATGAATATGACAGGATATGACTCATACAGCTATGATCATACATTTGCGCCTCCAATGATGGACCAATGCCAAGGTTCAAACTTAATCCTATCTTTCAAGGCAAGTTTCTCAGAGATCCATTTCCAAGTTGTAGTTAGGGAGCAAAAAAACAAAGACTAGAAAAGTTTCATAATAATGTAATATCACATTCTGCCAGCCAAGATTCTTTGCCAAGTATGGGGTCCATTAGCAAGAGAGAGACGCACTGGGGTCCCAGTGGTGAGCCTCTTTCTCTCAGAGTAAACAAGTTCATCACATTTGAGGGTTCCTAACCATTGTACCACTGTGGGCTAATGCACCAGACTGCAAAGCCGTTTGGACTGCAAGGTCGGCGGTTCAAGCTCACCAGCTGCTGTTTGGAAACCCTAGACAGGGTCGCTATGGGTCAGAGTCAACTCGACGGCACTTAACAACAAAAACCATTGCTGGGGAGTCCTGGTGTGGCACTGTGGGTTAATGCGCTGGACTGCAAAATCGGTTTTAACTACAAGGTTGGCAGTTCAAGCTCACCAGTCGCTCCTCAGAAACCCTATACAGGGTCGCTATGCATTGGAACCAACTCAACAACATTTAAACAACGACAACGACAACCACTGCTGGCGGCAGAGTCCACAGAGATTTTTCTACTGACATACAGAGATGCCCAAGCTTTGCCAGGGCAGTGGGCGACGCTGCCTGGCAGAACACATGCCCAAGTTAGTACTGGAGGATTCCTCCCCCACTGTGGGTTCTAATTTTAAAAGCAGTTAAAGAAAAGAGGCAGGGAAGGGAGAAACGCAGCAGAGACATGCGGAGATGACAAGTACAGCGATGTGACTTACCGGTAAATGATGCCCTTGTTCTGTAAGAAGAACAGACCAATGGCAATTTCTGCAGCGTAGAATCTGAAAAAAGTCAAGAAAAAGCACCAGAGACAATTCAAGGACACCATATGCATGACAGTCCTCAAAATTCAATATAATAAGTAGGGGTAGGACATTACATTTCCACCTTGGATCATCAGTCATGTATCTCACAGAACACTGAGAATGAATGGATTAGGGAAGTTTCGAGTGCTACAAGGCTGTCTTAAGGACAAACTGGGATGGGCAGAGGTAGGCAATTTCATAGGGGTAAAAGGGGCCATGGTATGTGACAGCCCTGATGGAAAATGATAATGTAATATATATAGGTTTGCCATCTACATAGCATTATTTTAGGCATTCTCTGGTGTAGGCTTCGTATCAATCCAATGAGGTAGGTTCAAATACTATACTCTCCTGGACCTCAAATAAGGGAACTGAAGCTTAGGCAAATAAAAGAAATTGGTCAAATTATAAAGGCAGTGAGGAGTACAGCCGTGATTGGAAACAGCATGAGTCTAAGGTATAAAGTAAGAAAAATCTTACAAGAAATAGGAAACTCAGTAGTTATATCTGTAAAATGGTCCTCACAACAGAACCACTAGGATTAAATGAGATATATGTATTGTATGTTGCAGTCTCTAGTCCTTCTTGATAACATGTCTAAAGTATGAGCAAGAGAGTGATGTCAGATTTTCTGACACTATGTCGTGTGATAATAGAATTAAGGACTATGGTCAATTAGCTGTTAAAAGTAAAAGAAGCACCAGCCAGTCCAGTAGCCCCACTGGAATTGTGCCGAGTTATCCTAATGGCTTGATCAGAAGTCCATATCGCCAAAACCTAGGGCTCAGAACCCCTCAGCAGCAGGTGGAAAAGAGAAGGCAAGGGCTGAACTGAACAGGAACCAGCAAAGCCTCTGTGAAGAAGGGCTGGATTCCTAAATAAACCCTGGCAAATTTCTGGACAAGCAGTGAAATCTTAGCAAATGCCTTAAAGCAAAAATAAAAGCCCATGACAGCTGAGCTGTTGAGTCCATTCCAACTCATAGTGACCCTACAGGACAGAGCTTAACTGCCCACTAGGGTTTGAGCCCTCAGTGTTTCAGTTAGCAGTCAAGCGCTCTAACCCTTGTGCAACCAGGGCAATCCCCCTCAGAGAACTCATTGTCGCTGATTCCTGACTTGCCATGTTCATTTTTGCCAACAGTGCTCCAGCAGAGGAATAACTGGGAGGAATAATGTGTAAGATGTATGTCCCTAAAGAGGAGATTCTGGCTGCTCTGTGGACTGAAGGGGAAAGGAGGTGAATTAGTTTCATAGATGAAACACATTTCTAAAACTTCTCCCCATTCTAGACCCACAAACCACAGCCCCAGTGCAACATGACCCTTCATCTCCCTGGAGTGAAGAGAGTGGTGTGGGAAAGAGAATGTGGAGCAAAGAGATTTGGTCAAAATTCTGGATCTGTGTCCTGGTAGCTCTGTGATCTTGAGCAAATTACCACCATTCTTGGGTGCCAGTTTCCTTATTTGTGAAGCAGAGTTGAGAACACCTACCTTCCAGGGTTGTTCTCAGGATTAAATAAGACCACATTTGTTAAGCACTTTAAGTTCTGGGGTCTAGTAAGCTGTCAATAAATATGGCAAGTATACAAACACAAACTATAATGGCATTTCCCAAGGGAGTCACAAGGGTTTCCGTAAGAGTCAGGGACACAAATTAGAGATAAGGAAGTAGCTGTGTTTTTAGAGTGTCAAGTTCTTGGCGTCAGGAAAGGAAGAATCATCCCTTATCAAGCAGAACATCCTTCTCTCCTGGCCAGACCCTTCTAACGAAGAAGCCCCAGATACTGGAAATCCCTCCCCCTCTTTGTCTAAAAACCCAAACCCACAATAACCAGCCCGTTTATCCCAGGGAAGCAGTACAGCACAGGTTCCCACGTACACAGCATGAGGCTCCTTAAACCGGCCAACTTGTTGGATGTGGTACATGAGGTCACCTCCGTTCACATACTCCATCACAAAGTACAGGCGGTCCTGGAAGAAAGCAAACAGGAAACTCAGCATCCTGCAGCATCCCCAACACCAGGCAGGAAACTCAATACACGGGATATAGGTCAGAACCACCCAAACTCCCAGAAAGGCCTGTATTTGCCAGGGCCAGTATTTCCCCAAGTGTTTATTTGTAGCCACTGGAAGTACATACATGAACTGATGTGCTGCAAGAACACACTTTAAAAATGAAGAGTAAAGATTTACAGCCTAGGAAACTGCATGCAGGGTCGCTATGAGTCGGAACCAACGCCATGGCACACTACCACCACCACCACCATCAGCTATAAGTTTATACTAGTTTGTGCTAGAAAATCTAATTATCCCATGAGTCTGTGACTTAATGGATAGTATTATTTAGAAGAAGGCTAATTTTAATAGCTGGTGTGACGATGTAGGATAAGCACTGGGCCACAAGGTCGATTTGTACCACAAGGTCAGTGGTTCAAATTCCCCAGTTGCTCCTTGGAAACCTTATACAAGGTTACTATGAGTCAGAACCAACTAAACAGCCCTTAACAATAATTTTAATAACAAGGGACAACAGTAAGTAAGATGTGATGGAGTTCCTGTGTGGTGTCATCGGTTACTATACTTGGCTCCTTACCAATAGATTGGTGGCCTGAGTCCACCCAAAGACACCTCGGGAAGAAAGTCAGCCACTGAAAACTCTATGGAGCACAGTTCTACTCTCACCTTCATGGGGCCAC
>NW_006408620.1:1237247-1239176 GCF_000296735.1 Chrysochloris asiatica
GCTAATTTTCACTCCTGGTGTTCAGGCCTCTGCAGTCTCTTACTTACCTAACTGAAGACTTGTGGTGGTCCCTTACTTATATATACACTGACTTGTGTCACTAACAGGATCTGGTTCAGTGATAATGTCTGGTTTCCAGGACTGGGCCCTAAAAGGCACAGTGTCAGCTTCCACCTGGCTCTTGGTTGGATCACTCACTCTGAGGGAAACAACTGCCATAACAGGAAGGCACGCACGCAACACCATGGAAAGGTGCACATGGTAAGAACACAGGCCTCCTGGCCCCAACCAGCACCAACCCCCTGCACACGAGTGAGCCACCCTGTAAGTGTGTCTGCCACCTTCAGATGACCGCAGTTCCAGCAGACACCATGACTACACTATTTCACGCAAGACCCCAACCCAGACCAAACAAACCAATTATTGTCAAGTTGACTCCAACTTATAATAACCGTACAGGACAGAGCCTAACTGCCCCTGAGGGTCCTCAAGGCTGCAGTCTTTAGGAAGCCAACTACCACTTCTTTCTCCCAAAGCGTAGCTGATGGGTTCGAACTGCTGACCTTTTGGTTAACTGCCAAGGCTGTACCACCAAACTCCAACCCCCAAACCAGAAAAGCCACTCCTCAATTCCAGACCCACATAAAACTATGAGATCCTAAGTATTTATTGCTGTTTGAAGCCATGACTGTTGAGGTAATGCATTGTTCAGCAATAAATAACTAACACAGTAACGATGCAAATAACAACAAAACCCTTAAGCAATCAGAGTTAGAAAATAGTGACCTATGAATGCAACTCTAAAAGTAAAAGACTTTGGGGACAAAAAACAAAAACAAAAACATCTATACCTCATTCTGTGTTGGTAGAAATACAACCAGAATCCTCCTTATACACTAAGATGGCCAGACTTTGTCCCTCAGACTTTAGACATAGTATCAGGAGGGACCAGTCCCTGGAGAAGGACATCATGCTTTGTAAACTGGAAGGACAGAGAAAAACAGGGAGACCGCCAACAAGGTAGACTGGCGCCGTGACATCAACAGTGGGCTCCACGTAACAGCAATTGTGAGGATGGCGAACGAAACACCAGCGGTGTTTCGTTCTGTTGTACACAGGATCACTATGAGTCAGAACCAACTCTATGGCACGTAATAACAACATACCTCATTCAGAGCATTTTTCTTCCCCCAACATGTCGTTCAAGAGAGACTGTGAGTTCCTTCTAAGAGGGCTGTGTCCTCCTCATCTGTCTCACTTCTATTTCTGAAAGGTTTTGGTGCCAAAGAGGAGTTTACTTGGAAAAGGTATTTAATACCTGGGTATTCTCATCTGTAAAACGCTCCTTACAATAATAGAACCACTAGGGTTGTTGGGATTCAATGCAGTAGACATATGGTTTGTTAAGGTACCTGGGCAGCACTTCCCATGGGATTCTCCCCTCCCATCAAAGGGTGTTTGCTGAATGGATGAATGATGTCACCTCTTGTCAGCACGCTGCTGAGTCACATCACTGCTCTGTGCTTGGATGCAAACACAGGGCCTACATTAGCTAAACTACAGGGAGTGGAAGTCCCTCTCATGTTGGCAGCCTAGAAAATTGCTTCTCTCAACTCACCCCCATCTAAATTACGGGCACTTCTTATACTATCTCATGGCCCCTGGTTTTTGTTTGTTTGTTGTTGTTGTTGTTGTTGTCATAATTGGTAATCTCTATTTAACTGGGCAGTTACTGGTTTCATTTATTTATTTGCTTTTTTTTTTTTTTAATTCAAAAAATATTTACAGAGTCCTACTAATACCAGGGGAGTATGGTATAGCACTGTGAGTTAATGCATCAGAGACTGCAAAGCCATTTGAACTGCAAGGTCAGTGGTTCAAGCTCACCCAGCTGCTCCTTGGAAACCCTATACTGGGTCACTATGGGTT
>NW_006408620.1:1239651-1245821 GCF_000296735.1 Chrysochloris asiatica
AAAAGCAGTGTTGATTTCAATACAGGATGAGGACAAGTCTTAATGAGGAGATGTTTTAGCAGGCCTGAAAAAGGTGATGGAGTCAGTGATGCAGGTACCTTACCAGGCAGAGAAAACAGCCTGTGCAAAGGCCCTGAGGTCGGAGCATGTCTGATGTGTTTTAGGATCCAGGAGGAGGCCAGTGTGACTGGAGAAGGAGGAGGGTGGGAGGAAGACAGGGTTAAGAGATGGAGTAAAAGGGGAATTCAGGAAGTAGATCATGTAGACCCTCAGAGGCTGTTCTAAGAACTCTGATTTTCACTCTGTAAGAAACTGTGGAAAATGGCGCCAGAGACCCATATCAAATTAGTTTACAACTGTGCACCAAATTAATGTACAATTCATCACAGGCCTGGCCCAAGGTGAGCACTCAGTGAACATCAATGAAGTGAGTGGCTATGTGATCCCAGGAGGAAGCAGGAGGTAATTCATGGTACTGGTCCTGGTGCTGGGCTGGAACGGAAACCCTAGCTCCACACTTTAACGCTGAGTGGACTTGGGAAAGCCACTTAACATCTCTAAGCCTCAAATCTCCATTTGTAAAACATGGATCATGGAGCCTACCATTTCTAACTCTGGATGACCATGGGGCTCAACTCAGACATGTGCAGCGCTGTAAACTGCAAATAAATGTGATGTCCTGTTGGCACCGCCCTGCTTCTTTAAGCCAGGCCGGTGGCTTTTAAATGGAAAGTTGTGTCATATTAGCGAATATTTAAGTCAAGTTAGTTATGATTAAAAAAAGAAAAACCAAGGAGGAAGAGTGAATGCAAACAATCTGCGTGTTCTGCACAGATTACCACAAAGTCTTATTTTGTTCAATGTGTGCTTCAGTTATTAGATTACGGCTAGGTCACACTGTAAAATGAGCTTCTGATGTAGCCTTGCTGCTATAAATTGTCAAGCTATTGTGTGGGGCTCTAAGACCAGGAGCAAGGGCGTGGGGAAGTGACGTGTTGGACAATATTCATAGCCTTAAAATCAGTATACAACTTGAGGTCTTATTTTACTACTTAATGGCTGTGTAATGCTGAGCAGTTGTTAACCTCACTGATCTGAACCTTTTTATGGTCACATGTCAATTCAGCATTCTTACAACTGCCTTAGAGAGTATTTTGAAAGATGATGTACATAAATCATCTAACATGACATTAGATGGACTGGACTGTTAACCTCAAGGTGGGAGGTTCAAACCCACCAACTGCTCCTCAAAACCAGCTGCTAAATTAAAAGGTTGGTGGTTCATATCTACCCAGAAACACCTCGGAATAAAGACCAGGTGGTCTACTTCTACATATCAACCATTTAAAAACCTATGGAGCACAGTTCTACTCACACACACATGGAATCATCATGAGTGGAAGTCAGCTCTATGGCAACTGGTTAAGCGTTTCATATATTTTGTCTCACTATGTGGCGCCGTGAGTTAATACGCTGGGCTACAAAGTCGGGATGAACTGAAAGATCAGAGGTTCAAGCTCACCAGCTGCTCCTCAGAAATCCTATACAGGGTCATTATGGGTTGGAATCGACTTGATGGCACTTAACTGCATTAACAACAATCTCTCTGAAGGACCCCTGGTGTGGCACTGTAGGATCAGCACTGGACTGCGAACCACAGAGTGAGCAATTCAAACCCACCAGCTTCTCCTCAGACACCATACACAGGGTCGCTATGAGTCGGACCGACTTCACGGCATTTAGCAAAAACAAATCTCTCTGAAGGGAGCGCTGGTAGCAAGTGGGTTAAACACACACTGCTAACTGGAAGGTCCCTGGTTTCCACCAACCAACTGCTCTGATGGAGAAAATTTACAGACATAGAAACCCTGCAAAGTAGCTCTACTCTGCCCCACAGGGTTGAGACACGTTATCAGAAGCAACTCAGTGGTAATGCATTTTCTTGGTTTATTTCTCTAAGTAACTCAACATGGCATGTGCCATTCTTCTCCTTTCAAAGAAGCATGAGCTGAGGCATAGAATGGTATGTTGTAGGCAGGATCTTAACCCAGCGGTCTGGTCCCAGAGTCTGCACTCTATATGTGTGTCAAGCTGCCTCCAGTGACTATATCTAGACATTCTCTGGGTGTGTGGATGTATGTCCTCACCTCAAAGAGTTTCCTGCTCAGGACAGGAGAGAAGGAATCTCACCAGAAGCTGGCGGACTACAGAGGAGGAGCACAATTTTTAACCAATTTTCTTATGAAACATCAAAGGACTTTCTCACAGAGATAAGTCTTCACTCAACAACCCCAATGAAGGCTGAGAGGGAGGAGGTATCAGCACTCTGTCCTCAGGGTCCCAGGCATATGTGATTTGCAGAAAGGTCACAGATGAGTTGGTGGCAGAGTGGAAACAGAAAGCCAGAACTGCCAACGCCCAGCCCCTGGTTCTTTGGGGATTTTTTGATAGAAAACAAGCCTAAAAATAGCATCTGTCTTTGCTTCACGTTGAACAGAACCAAAACACTTGCTTTTAAAAATTATTTTTAAAACTAGCAGATGGCATCGGCCACGGAGAGAGAATTAAGTGAGGGAGAGATTTCACTCTCTTGCTTTCTGCTGGAAGATAAGAACTTGGCCTCCAAACTCATTAGTCAGAATCCCAACACGAGGGGGCAGTTCCATTGTGGGTAATGCCACATTCTGCGGTCTGTTTCTGTTACTACCCATATATAGGGCAGTCCTGATATCCATCCTCTTTGAACTCGACTGCGATGTATTTGACACAATGATGCCTCAGCTATTAAACATTATGGCTGGCAACTCACTGTCCTTTCATTTTCTGAACATTCAAATGATACCTAGGTCTCTACCAGACACTACTTTCTGTACCAAAGATGCCACTGCAATAATTGTAAGCGCCTGATATTAAGGTCTGCCAGACTTAGGGAAAACAACAACAACAGATCACTTCCCAAAGGGTAAAGTTTCCCAGGAGTTCCTGAGTAAAGTAACAGTTAATGCTATCTGCTGCTAGCCAGGCTGGCAGTTTGAGTCCACCATGACATACCTTGGAAGAAAGGCCTAGGGGTGTACTTTCAAAAAAGCAGCCATTAAAAACCCTATGGATCAAAAGTGGGGAGGATCTAGAACAGAACTGAAAATTCTCATGGAATCCAGGCTTTCTGGATCCATGGAAGCGGATGACTTCCTGAAACTAATGCCCTAAGATCATCTTTAAACCTTAAACTGAAAATATCTCCTTTAATCTTAAAGCTAAACAATTGTTATGTGCTGTTGAGTCAGTTCTGACTCATAGTGACCCTGTATAAGGTTTCCGAGGAGTGGCTGGTTAGCTTGAACCTCCCACCTTGCAGTTCAAACCAACCTTGGAGTCTAGTGCATTACCCCACAGTGCCATACCAGGACTCCAAAGCTGAACATTTGTTGTCATTGGTATGTGCCATGGAGTCGGTTCCAACTCATAGTGACCATGTATAGGGTTTCCGAAGCTGTCAGTCTTTAGGGAGCAGAAAGCCTCATCTTTCTCCTGCAGAACAGATGGTAGTTTCAAACTGCTGACCCTGAAGTTAGCAGCCCAATTTGTAACCACTATGCTAGTTTAGCTCAGTCAGTGAATAATGTCTACCTTGAACATTGTACTCCTTTAAGATCTGTCTATACGGGAACAACCTGGCAACAGCAATCGAAAGATTAGAAAGGAACTTTAGGGGCAGTGTGTGTGTGTGTTAACTGGGAGGAACAATCAAAAAAGGGTTTTTTTTTTTGAGTTGCTGGAAATGGTTGCACATCTCAAAGACTATATAGTCAATTATCACTGAAATGTACATGTAGAAACTTGAATTGGTATATGTTCTTGTTGGGTATATTCTCAACAACAAAAACCAAAGAAATCATTTTTAAAAACACACCAATAACCCTAGAGAGTACAGTTCTACTCTGACAAGCATGGGATTGCCACAGGTCAGAACTGACTCAACATTACCTGGTTATGTTTGCCAAAGTGGAGTGGGAGATGATGTTTGAAGGGATATGGATGCATGTTTTTACCTTTATACTTTTGTCTTTAATGTGTAGTGTGAAAAATATGACTAGCACTTCAAGTCCCTGGATTTATGGTTGTGAGTTGCTGTGATTCTGAAAGCTATGCCACCAATATTTTAAATACCAGCAGGGTCACCCATGGTGGACAGGTTTCAGATGAGCTTCCAGATGAAGACAGACTAGGAAGAAGGAATGACGAACTACTTCCAAATATTTAGTCACTGCAAACCTTATGAATAGCAGAGAAACACTGTCAGATATAGTGTCAGAAAATGAGCCCCTCAGGTTGGAAGGCACTCAAAATGCCACTGGGGAAGAACCACCTCCTCAAAGTAGAGTTGACCATGATGATGCAAATGGAGTAAAGCCCATGGGAGAAAAGCCCACGGGACCCTCATTTACTGATGGGGCACAATTCAAAATGAAGAGAAACAGCTGTAAACATCCACTGAAAATCAGAACATGGAATGTACAAAGTATGAATCTGGGAAAATTAGAAGTTGTGAACAATGAAATGAATGCATAAACATCGATATCTTAGGCGTTAGTGAACTGAAATGGACTGGTATTGGCCATTTTGAATCTGACAACCACATGGTTTACTGTGCTGGAAATGACAAACTGAAGAGGAATGGTGTTGCATTCATTGTCAAAAAGAACATATCCAGATCAGTTATGAGGTACAATGCTGTCTGTGGTAGGATAATCTCCATACGCCTACAGGGAGGAAGACTCAGTAACAACCTGCGATATGCAGATGATACAACCTTGCTTGCTGAAAGTGAAGAGGACTTAAAATATTTACTGATGAAAATCAAAGAGCACAGCCTTTGGTATGGAATACATCTGAATGTAACGAAAACAAAAATCCTCACCACTGGACCAATAAATAACATTCTTATCAATGAAGATTGAAGTTGTCAAGGACTTCATTCTTCTTGGATCAACTATCAACACTCATGGAAGCAGCAGTCAAGAAATCAATAGACGTATTGCATTAGGCAAATCTGCTGCACAAGACCTTTTTATAGTGTTGAAGAGCAAATGTTATCAGCTTGAGGACTAAGGTGTGCCCAACTCAAGCCATGGTATTTTCAATAACCTCATATGCATGTGAAAGCTGGACAGTGAATAAGGAATACCACAGAAGAATTGAAGCTTTTGAGTTACGGTGTTGCAGGAGAATATTGAAAGTGCCATGGGCTGCCAAAAGAACCAGTAGAACCATTTTGGATGAAGTGCAGCCAGAGTGCTCCTTGGAGGTCAAGATGGCCAATCTTCATCTCTCATACTTCAGACACATTGTCAGGAGGCAGCTGTCACTTGAGAAGGATATCAAGTTTGGTAAAGTGGAGGGTCAGAGAAAAAGAGGAAGACCTCCAGCAAGATGAATTGGCCAAGTGGCAGCATCGATGGACTCAAGCGTGGCAACAGTAATAAAGTTGGGCCAGAATGGTACAGTGTTTTGTTCTGCTGTGCATTAGGTCTCTATGGGTTGGTACCAACTCAATGACACCTAACAACAACACTTGCTGAAGAGAGGACAGATTCTATGGAGTCACATAAGAAGGGAAGGAAATCACAGAGGCTGTAACCAGATTATGATTCACAAAACTCTGAACCCCAACTTCGGTCATCTCATATACCAGCTTCAAGATTTTTACTGTGTTTGCCTGCCTCCTCTATTCAAATTTACTGATTAAGATACTTATTAATTCACTTTTTTTACTTAAATACCATTTTTAGAAAATTGCCAATTTCATAACAAAGTCTTAAGTGGAAAATCATTTGCATGTTGACAACTGTGCAAAATAAAGGGACATCTGAAATCCATCATTGTTATGCTATATCCAAGGCTGGCTTTGGAATATCAATCCCTTAATGACTTGTTTCTCAAGGTATTACCAAAATTCACCTTCCACTTCACAGTGTAAAAACATTGAAGTTTTCAAAGATTTTATCTTGCTTGGATCAACCATCAGCACTCATGGAAGCAGCAGTCAAGGAATCAAATGACATATTGCATTAGGTAAGTCTGCTGCTGAAGACCTTTTTAAAGTGTTGAACAAAAATATCAGCTTGAGAGAACAAACAAGATGGCGGATCGGGTGCATGTGTAGCAGA
>NW_006408620.1:1250021-1251748 GCF_000296735.1 Chrysochloris asiatica
ATGAGATGGATTGGCATAGTGGCAGCGGCAATGGGCTCAGGTTTAGCAACAATTGTGGGATTGTTGTGGGACTGTGCAGTGTTTCATTCTGTAAATGCATAGGGTTGCTATGAGTCGGTACCGAATCAATGACACCTAACAACTAATACTCCACAGTGACGAACATCAAAATTCGGAAAACATTTCATGAGGCAAGCTAGAGTCCATCTTAAGCAGAGACATGAACTTTTTTGGAACATTTGAACTTTGAAATTGAACATTCATTATTTGGATGCCACGGTCTTGGGTGGAGGAGGAAGAGTTAGCTGCTATCAACTAGCATCCAACTCATGATGACAGCATGTATAAACAGAATCAAATATTGCCCAGTCCGGTGGCATTGTCCTGGTTGACTCTGCTGGTGTGACTGTTGTTATCAACCAGCTTATTAGGTGTGAATGGGGCTAAATAATGCATAGGATACAGGCCTGCCCTTTAGAGAACTTAGAATATTGGCTAAAACAAAGACTACAGCTAACTCAAACCATGACCTAAAAATGGATGTGATAAAATAAATTGCATAGCAGCACAGAGTGAGCTAAGGGGGCTTCGACTAACTAAATGGCCCTCCGCCACTGCCTCCAATTCTTATGTAATTATTCTTCTCTGTAGCTCTCTAAAATTTGGCTTTGTTCCCCACTCTTCCTCCAAAATTACTTCAAGGCCTCCAAAGATCTATCTTATGGTTACATTAGGTTATTTTTGATTAAGACTTATTTGTTGTATGCTATGAAGATTAGAAACTATTTATCGAGTTTCAAGTCAGATCCAGTTGAATTCTCTTCTACTCACTCAGTTTTCCAAAGAGAACTTGTCAGTGCTCAAAGCTTCCAATCTGGGCTGATGAAGCTGATGAATTTCCATTCTTTCTCTCTCTCCTGACTCCAGTCAGCTCCAGCTGGCTACAGGACATTTCTGTGTGGGTGTTCCACTCCAATTAAAAGCTCAGAGAGGGAATCTCGCCATCTTTCTCTTCAAACTAGTCAGTCTGCTCAACTTTTAAAGTGCTTCTTCGAAAATCATCATTGTGTTGGAAAGGTAGAAGATGTGTAACAAAAAGGGGTTGATCATGCATTCCAGGAACAGAGGACCCTGGGACCAGCAAGAGGGAAGAGCATGGGCGGAGCGTGGGATCCTAACCAGAGAAGCAGGGACACCAGATTCGGAGGCAGCGATGATGGCATGGAGAGATAGAGCATCTGAGGACTCTAGACTCAAGGAAAGGCTGTGTGCTGACGGGCAGGGGGCTGGTTTGCAAAATGTACCCTTTGGTAGTTTAAACGATTGTATATTCCTGCATGTTTTTGTGTACATTAAAAAAGGAGACTGTCATCATTACAATGAAACAAGATGTGAAAAAACAGAAAATGTGGAACAAAACTCGAAATTATATTTTTAAAAAAAGACCAGGTTTACTGGTCATAAAGAGACTGGAGGACCCCCAAACTATGACCCTCAACCACCCTTAGGGTCTGGAAAGGAACTCACCTTCATGGTCCAATTTTCAGCCAAGCGATAGAGAGGTATACGGGGGAGGGGTAGTGGTGGAGGGGAGGATAACAACACTAGTAAGGTGTGAGCACCATGGAATAGTTAGTCATTCAAGATCAAAGGGCAACCTGTATCTGAGGACAGAATTGAGAAGGCGTAGGAAGGAGGGTGGCGTGGAACTAGGAACCACAGGGAGG
>NW_006408620.1:1252956-1318341 GCF_000296735.1 Chrysochloris asiatica
CGTTGTTGACCGTCCAAACCATAGGCTCTGAGGATCAGACTTTAGCTACCTAGTAGACATAGCAAACTGTCCCTCATCTGATTATTCAGTAATGCTTATTAGTAATCTCATACATGAGCCCTGGATATCCACAGACAAATGTAGAAACCTTCCCTAAAAGCCGAGACTGTAAATTCCAAAAAGGCAAGCTTCCCCCCCCCGGCAAAAATAAAAAGCTAAAAAGGATAGAGAGAAACACTGTTAACTGATGATATATGGAGGGGATAATAATCAATGTAATGAAACAAGCTATATAAGCTATATGAATGGTTGAATGTGAAGCTGATGATGTGCCCTGTAAACTTTCACTCAATCCAAAATAAAAACATTAAAAAAAACAAAAAGTTTTACCAAAAAAAAAAAAAAAAATCATCCTTGTGATTGTTGCTGTTTTTCGTCATTACACAGTTGCAAATGTTGCAGGGACTAGGACAAGCGCTCTTCTTTGGAATTTCATGGACCTCCATTAAGGAATCAATAATCAAAGGCCACCAGCCTGAAGGTAGTGAACCAGGCGGTGTCTGTTTCTCTTGCTGCAGCTCTTTGGGCCCGAGTTGCTTTTCAGGCTCCTTTCCAACACTCGCGATCATCAGCTGGTTTTAGTTGCCTAAGGTCCTGACACCTGCAAAGGTCTCAAAAGCTCCCTGTCCGCAGACATACTGTACACCATTTCCGTACTGCCTGCAGCTGTCTACAAACTCCATCAACTCAGTCTCCTTGGGGGCAAGATGGTACCTCCCACCTGACTTCCTTCTTAGAGGCACATGAGTTGTTGCTAGGTGCGGTCAAGTCGGTACCGACTCATAGCAACTGTATGCACAATGAAACGAAACACTGCCCAGTTCTGCACCAACCTCACAGTTGTTACACTTAAACCCACTGCTGCTGCCACTGTGCTGATCCATCTGGTTGGGGATCTGCCTCTTTTCCCCTGACCCTCTACTTTACCAAGCATGATGTCCTTCTGCAGGGACTGGTCCCTCTTGATAGATAATGTCTGATGTAAGAGAGATGAATGTCACCATTCTAGCTGTACTTCTTCCAACACAGATTTGTTTGGTCTGTCAGTCCATGGTACTTTTAATATTCTCCTCCAACAACATAATTTAAGTGCATCAATTATTCTATAGTCTTCATTATAGATGATACAATATTAAGAGATAATAGCAGCCAATTTCCAGCTAACTGGGGGCCAAGCATCAACACCTGACTCAAGAGGAACCAGTAAAATTCCCTTTCCTGTGAGCATGAATTAGAACTCAGGAATTCAGTGGCTAGGTAAATTGTAAGGGGCTAGGGAGAAAGATGAGGCTTTTGGCTCCTGTAAAGATTTATAGCCTCAGAAACCCTATGCAGGGTCACTATGAGTCGAAACCAACTTCACAGCACATAACAACCAACAAGGAAGCCACCTTGACCACAAGCAAGGAGAAACAAAGAAAGCAAGGAGAGAAAAAGACAGGAATCTATTCTAGGCAGTTTTAAAGTTATCAATTCTAGTTCTTCATGTGGCCCAGGTGTATTTTGTCCTTTGGGTTGTTTCTGTATTAAAGTTTTTTTTGTTTTTTACATGAGTTAGTTTTGGGAAGGGGGTGTTCTATTCTTGCAACCCAATCATCCCTGGCTGAAAGAACTGCCAGAACCTCCTACAGCTGACCCCTTCCGTTCTTAAGCCAAAACCATCACTTAGATACTGTCTCCCAGAGCTGACCCAGAGTTACTAGGACCCTTGGGACACCTTTGGGGCTCTAGAGATACATCACCAGTAACCACTCTACAAGTGAGCATCATCATCATCTCTCTCTCTCTCTCTCTCTCTCTCTCTCTCTCTCTCTCTCTGTGTGTGTGTGTGTGTGTGTGTGTGTGTGTGTGTGTGTGTGTCTTCTCTTGCATTCCAGCATGCCTTGCAATTGAGTTCTTGCTGGTCTGGTCCATGACAGCAAGTTTGGGGAGGAGGTAACTTCTGTCCTTCAATGACTCATAAAATCTAATTCTATTAAAAAAAAAAAAAAAAAAGGTGCATATGTTCAATTGAAAAGAAAACAGTTAAAATAGATGTTTTGCTAAGGAGACTTAACTGCCTGTGCCCACTGGCAGTTGGGAAATTGCATGACTGTGCTATGCTGGCAGTTGTCCCCGGGAAGAACACTCAAAGGACTGGAGGACACAGAAATCTATTGTGTTTGTGCCGCAACGGGCCCCTCCGGCCTTGCTCTAATAATGCAGTTGGCTTCCAATTATTGCGTGTTTATCATGTACCCTCCCATCCATCATCTCGCTTAATCCTCACTGTAACCGTGATGAAACCAGTATTCAGAGCAATTCTGAAGGTCACAGCGCTAGAAATCACTTACCTGACAGAGAGAGGGCTTATGCTCACCCCTGGGTTTCTAAGTCAATGCGTCTAAACCCCAATCCTCTCTAAAAATTCACCCTGCTGAGGGCTGAGGACAAAACAGCCATGGTGGTACAGTTTTTAAGCATGCAGCAGCTAACCAAAAGGTTGACATTTCAAACCCACCAGCCACTCGGCAGGAAAGACGAGGCAGTCTGCTTTTGTAAAGATCGCAGCCTTGGAAACCCTGGAGCAGTGTTGTTCTCTGTCCCATGAGGTTGCTAGGAGTCTGAATTCACTTGACAGTAATAGGTTTTATTTTCGGTGGAGGGCTCTGACATCTATTTAGGTATTCCTTTTTGCCATCTTATGGCACATAAAACATTTTAAAGTACTTTATTATACACACTAACTAAAACAATCTAAATTCAAAAAGACATCTCCCGGAATCAAATCAACGTTTTGATCTATCTGTGTGGCCTTAACTTCTTTACATACACACCTTCAATTTTAACACATTTTACAATCATCTTAAATGGTATAGAATATTCTATGTTTTCTGTTAACAGTGTGCCATGCGTTATTTCTAACGTAGCTTTAACCCAATTATCTATGGGTACCTCGGATATAATTTTTTGTTTTTGTAAGCAAGTTTTTAAGAATCAAATTTGCATCATTACAAGATGGGATTGTTTCGTCCATGTGTGGGTGTCTGCTTCACTTTTATATATTTTGACCACTTTGAGGACTTTTTTAGTCTATTAAGGGTATTTCAGTTTCAAAATTCTAAGTGTCTAGTGAAAAAGTCCACCAAGAAACAAAATAACCTCACATCTGCGGCATTTTCTACTCAATGTGTCATTTTTGGTTTGAAAGGAAGCTGATTCATAAGGGAATTCTGGGTCACAAAATATAAAATGACAGTTCACTCTGGCTACACTGGACTAGGCATTGTTGTCCAAACATGCACGCATGCTCCCGCCTCAGGCTTTTACACAGGCTCTTCCTGAAGGCTGGCTTTGCCCTGCGATAGCCACTTATATCCCTTCCCCTCCCAGCCTTCCTTGTGCTGGGCTCTGCCTACATGGTACGTTTCTCAGCCAGTCCTTCCTACATTACCCTATCAAGAGGGGCACCTCTCTGCCCCAATCCATCCATCACTACGGAGGGAGCTCATCTGATAAACACTGGTGGGAAGTCAAGCCCACCAGCTGCTCCATAGGAGAAAGATGAGGCTTTCTGCTCCTGCACAGATTTAAAGAGTCTTGAAAACCCTATACAGGTCACTACGAGTCAGAACGGACTGGATGGCACCTAACAATAGTATATTGTCTCTCATCTGACTCTCACACCAGTACATACAGGTTCCAAGGGCGTAGGGATTTCATTGCTTTTGTTTACAGAGGTATTCTTCTGAGTGTTGCTCCTAGGGCCTGACACATTTATTTCGATGAAGAAATGTGTTGAAAGACCCAATAAGCACGTGAGACTTAGGTTGGTAGAATTCTTGCTTTCCATTCAGGCGTAGCCAATGTACCTCAGGCGTAGCCACCACTTGTCTGTCCGTAAAGGTTTTGTGTTGCTACAATGCTGATCAGGTTTCACAAGAGATTCCAAACCAGAACAGACTTGCAAGAAAGGCCTGTTGGTCTATTTCCAAAAACTCAGCCAATAGAAACCAATAGGACTGCAAGATCCAATTTACAACCCAGCATATGGATGGTGCTACATTGGACAGCGTTTCTTCACTGTGCATGGGAGCTGCCCTACATCAGGAACCAACTGAATGGCAGCTAACAACAGCCCTCTTTATATTAGCAGCCCTGCTGTGGCATGGTAGGATAAAGCACTGGACCCCTAGGCCGGTTTGAACCACAAGGTTGGCGGTTCAAACTCACTAGTTGCTCCTTGGAAACCTTCTATAGAGTTGCTATGAATTGGAGCCAACTTGAAGGCAGTTACCAATGATTTGATTTTAATGGGTACTGGCTGTAAGGATACTGTTGATTTCAGCCCTGCCTACCTCTTCCTACGAAGGACTACTATTTGGGGGTGGGGGGGGGGGGGGGGACAGGGGATGCATATGTAATGATAGAAGCTGAGCATAAGCCAGATGTCTATCTTCGGGAGCCCTCCGTAGAAGAGGATGCTCACCTTAGCCTCATTCACATTAATCTGTGGCATACATGTTCAGTGTTACTGAAATTAAAAAGAAATCATCCCCACTGATAATTTTTTTCCCAGTGTGGCACTGTAGGATAAGCACTGGACTGCAAAGTTGGTTTGAATCTCAAGGTCGCTGTTCAAACTCACCAGCCGCTCCTTGGAAACCCTATACAGGATGGCTATGAGTTGGGACTGACTCAGCGGTACTTAGCAACAATACCACCAACAATAATCTCTGCAATATCCTTCCAGGATAAGCAGGGTAATTATACTGAATTATAGTGAAAAGCAGCTGAAGGGCACAAGGAAACCCAGGTTCAAGTCCTGGGGCTGCTACTTACTGGCTGTGTTACTTGACTCATTCATCTCTGGAAGTCAGTTTCCTTTGTGCACAAATGTGGACAGTAACACTAATGTATAGCATGTTCCTGTGAAGATTAGTTGTTGTTGTTAGATGCCATCTACCGACTTATCATAGAGACCCCATGCACAACAAAACGACAAACTGCCTAGTTCTGTGCTAACCTCACAATTGTTGCTACACCTGAGCCCATCGATGTTGCCACTTTGCCCCAATCCATCTCGCTGAGGGTCTTCCTCTTTTTCTCTGACCCTCCACCTTGCCAAACATGGTATCCTTCTCCAGGGACTGGTCACTCCTGATAATATATCTGAAGTACGAGAGACAAAGTGTGGCCATCCTGGTTTCCAAGGAGCACTCTGGCTGCACTTCTTCCAACACAGATCTGTTGGTTCTTTTGGCAGTCCATGGTAATTTCAATATTCTCCTCCAAAACCATAACTCAATTCTTCTACGGTCTTCCTTATTCACTCTCCAGCTTTCACATACATATGAGGGTATTGAAAACACCATGGCTTGGGTCAGGCACACCTTAGTCCTCAAACTGATATCTTTACTCTTCAACACTTTAAAGAGGTCTTGTACAGTAGGTTTGCCTAATGCAATACTTCATTTAATTTCTTAACTGCTGCTTCCATGAGTGTTGATGGTTGATCTGAGCAACATGACGTCTTAGACAACTTTATAATTTTCTCCATTTATACGGGTGTTATTGGTCCAGTGGTGAGGTTTTTTGTGAAGATTGTTGTTGTTGTTGTTGAGTGCCATTGAGTCGGTTCCGACCCATAGCGACCCTGTATAGGGTTTCCGAGGGTGTAAATCTTTACGGGAGTAGAAAGCCTCATCTTTCTCCCGCGGAGCGGCTGGTAGTTTCGAACCGCTGACCTTAAGGTTCGCAGCCCGATTCTTAACCACTACGCTACCAGAGTATGTATATATATATATGTATGTATATAGACTATTAACAGGCATCTGGGGGTCACAGGCAGGATAGCAAAAGCTTCAAAGTTTCTGGGTCTTGCAGAATATCTCCCAGCTCCACTACCTATCAGTTGTAGCATTTCATGAGTTACTCAATATCTCTGAGCATCAGTATTCTCATCTGTACATTGGAGATAGTATTAGGACCTACCCAAGAAAGGTATTTGTTTGTTAAGTGCCATTGAGTCAGCACCAAACTATAGCGACCGTGTATAGGGTTTCTGAGTAGCAGCTAGCATGCTTGAGCCACTGATTTTGCAGATCAAAGTGACTTTGTAGTCCAGCGCATTAACCCACAGCGCCACCCAGGAAAGGTATGGGGAGGATAAAGTGACATAATACATGCGTAGTGCTTAGCATCGGACTTGACACATACTGAAGGGCTTGTTAATGCCAGTGGCTGCTTTTGGTTGTTGTCTGTTTCACTGTTAGTGTTTAAGCCATTTGGGTGATGACTCACATAATATAAGTAACAAATGTCTGGGCTCTGAGCTCAATGGACGGAGAACTGGCAGTAAGTTTCAGGCAACTACCACACATTCTTGTTCCCAATCCTTTCACCTACAAAGGAGGCGAAAGTTCCTTCCATCACAAGATTTTTGTGAGGCTGGAATGATGTAAAGGCTTTGAAGGCCCTGTCAACAATGGCTGTTCCAGTTGATGGTTCCACTGTGGAAATGAGCAAGCCGAGGCATGGAGGCACCTGCTGACCTGAAGGCACAGGACTACGAGTGTTGTCTGGTGAAAGATGAGCAGCACTGGGCTAGACCTCAGGTCTTCCCAAGCCTGGAGATGGGTGCCACCTCCAGACATCACAGGGAGTGGGTGCTGACCAGACCCACACAGTCAGGCATACAGTGTCCGGGTTCAAATCCTGGCCGTGTGTGGCCTCAGCCTAGTCTCTTTTCCTTAGTCCCCTGGTCTGTGAAATGGGGATGAAAATAGGACCTAAGGGTTGTCATGCTGCTTAAAATGTTAGCCTTTGGGATAATACCTCACATATAGTAAGCCTTATTGTAGGTCTTTTAAAATTAATTTAATTTATGCAAAATTAAAATCTAAAAAAAAAAAAAAATCAAAACAAGTTAGTGAGAGGAAAAGAATTTAAATTGGGGCATTTCACTCAATGAGCATATGCCGTGGAGAGGAGGTAAAATGGAGGGGTATCTGCTCTTCCCTCTGCCAGCTGGCATTCAGCCTCCCAGGGCCTCTCTCCTCGCAGGGAGCCATCTCCTCAAGCCATGTGAGACTCTACTATTTATATTACTTATTTCTTTCAAACAATACAGCTCTGGGAGACAGAACAGTGATATCACCTGGTCTCCATGCATTGGGAGGCTAGGGGCCATTCTTCAGCCTGGTAACATCACCCACACGCAAGATGCAAATCCACTGAGCTCTGGTATTCCAATTCTTGTGGTTATTAATCTCTCTTCCCTTGCATGTGACCATTCTTTGATGGGACCCAGAGCCTTGCACAATTTCCATACGAACCAGCGCCTACTCACTAACTCAAAAAGGCATACTGAAGTTCGAGAGATTGATGTGGGATAATACGAAAGGAATCATCTTAAACCCACTGTACTATATCATTCTTAAACCAACAAATAAACTAAGGTACTGCCCTTTAAAGTGAGCATTAGTCACAAGTGAGCAATCTCTGCCAATCACAACGCATTCAACTGAAATGAAAAACTGCTGTTACAAGTTAGCCTGGGTCTTGAGAATGAGATCTCTTCCCTGGTACTGATGGAAGCTGCCCTTCATCTCTGGTGGTGTGAAATGAGTCCATTGGGGACCACCAATGGGAGTGAGGACATCTAGAGGCTGAACTCTTCATTCTATCTGACACCATTTGAGAATTTTTTTCTGGGAAGTGTTTTGTTCTGTTGTACACAGGGTGGTTATGGGTCAGAACGGACTCAATGACACTTAACAGCAACAAGTCTTAAATCCCCAATGAAGACTAGAGATGTAGACTACTTAATATATACCCCTTCTTGGTCTTTGGCAGATCCCTATATGATGTGCATTATTGCTTACTTAATATTTTTGTTTACATTGACTGAAAAAGTTTTATTTTAGAAGAAAACTTAAGTCACCTTCAATGCATCATAGGGGAGTGATTCATTATCTTGAAAACTGTCAAATAAAGAGAAAGAATCAACCATTTATCCTACGTTTCCTGTATGAACTTTACTACCAGGTAACCAAGAAATAAACGAGGGAAGGCTTTTTCTTATTAAAGCATTCCATCCAATGAATCAATGAAAAACCAATGGGAGAATTGGAAGATAACATCTTGCGATCTGTAATGAGCTAACAGGTTGAGGCATTGCATGGCAATGGCTGCCAACATCAAAAAAAGAAGCAACTGGACAGTGTGTGCCTTTGGGTGAAAGAACACACCAGCACTTATGGACCTGCCAAAAGGCAAGAACCTAAGTCTGAGTGAGCCTCTAGACCAAGCTGCCAATCAATGTCAGGAGACAAAAGGGCAGAGGGTCATGTCGAGTTGGGCCAGACTGAAAACTCTGCCTGCCCAGGGTCTGCAACATAAAAGCCATCAAAGAAAGGGGCCACGGAGTAGAGAGGAAACTCAGCAGATTAAAAGACTGAGAAGATTTATTCATTGTTTTCAAACAGGCAATTTGAAATGATCTAGTCTACGGATGGCAAAACCTAAGTGATAAAACTACAAAGACACACAAACAAGTAAAGCTACTATCTTGTGCAAAGGAAGGGCTTGAGGTTAGGAGACGTTTCCCGGATGGTGGTCAGAGTTCTCATTCCCCCCACCTGGGTGGGAGTGAAAGCCGCTTAACATTTTAACAACTAAATGATGACTACAACCTGTCTTAATAGTTCAAAATTAAAAGGAGACTTTATGTTGCTGTTATTAACGTCAGCCGAGTCAGCTCCGACTCATGGTGACCTTTTGAAGAGAACTGAGTGGAATGTGGCCCGGCCCTGGACCATCTGCAGGGCCCTTGGTATATGTTTGAACCCATTGTTGCTATTAGGTGATGTTGAGTTGGTTGTGACTCATAGCGACCCTGTATAGGGTTTTTGAGGAGTGGCTGGTTGAGTCTGAACCATTGACCTTGAAGTTCAAACTGACCTTTTGGTCCAGTGCTTAATAATGATGTTGTTGTTATTAAGTGCCATCGAGTCGATTCCGACCCATAGCAACCCTGTATAGGGTTTCCAAGGAGCGACTGATGAGCTTCAACCACTGACCCTGCGATTCAAACGACTTTGCAGTCTGGCGCATTAACCCACAGCGCCACACCAGATGCCTTTCACCTGATGTTTACTATACGCCAAGCTCTATACTAGGGATTTTTACATTCAGCATCTCATGAATAATAAACATTCAGTGAGCACTTTCTAAGTCTTCAGTACAATACTAGGGAGGAGATCAGAGATCTCATTTAGTCATCCAACAACCCTGTGAGGTAAGTATTATTATTATCCCTTGTAGAGTCTAGGAGTTCCCAAGACCATCCTCATTACTGACACCAACTCAAAATTCGGGAATCCTTCAATAGCGCAACTCGAGGCATGAATTTTTTCTTCAGTTTTCACCAGGACTCCAGGAGTCCATTAGTGCTATCACAAATAAAATATAAAACAGAATATAAAATATAAAACACAATATAAAACAAATACAATATAAAATATAAAAAACAGAAAATAAAACACAAGCAAAAAGATAACCTAGAAACCACTGTTTGCCAAAAGCTTAGAAACCAAAGTTTCATAATCCCGCTTTGTTAAATAGGAAAGTGTTCACAAACTGCTAATGGTAACCAACAACCAAAGGTAATAGGACAAACTTAAAGTAAATGGAAAAGAGAAAGTTCTTTACAATCCACAAACCCTTTAAAATCATCCTTCATACATCCAAGACCATTTTGTATAACGGTGCGTGCTGCATATTGTGGAGAACACAATTCTAGTTCCTAGTCCCGCTAGCAGCGGAGGCAAGAAAGGGACTGGAATCAGAAAACCAACCAAACAGCCCACCAAACAACCAGAAAACCAACCAAACAGCCCACCAAACAACCAGAAAGCCAACCAAACAGCCCACCAAACAACCAGAAAGCCAACCAAAGGCTGGTGGGCCACAGCAGAGGATATTTTTAAGTGTTCCCTGGAGTCCAAAACCCAACCAAACAATCATAAAACCAACCAAAGGCTGGTGAGCCAAAGCAGAGGATATTTTTAAATGTTCCCTGGAGTCCGAAACCCAACCAAGCAGCCCACCAAACAACCAGAAAACCAACCAAACACTGGTGGGCCAAAGCAGAGGATATTTTTAAATGTTCCCTGGAGCCCGAAACCCAACCAAACAGCCCACCAAACAACCAGAAAACCAACCAAAGGCTGGTGGGCCAAAGCAGAGGATATTTTAAGTGTTCCCTGGAGTCAGAAAGCCCACCAAACAACCAGAAAACCAACCAAAGGCTGGTGGGTCAAAGCAGAGGATATTTTTAAATGTTCCCTCCAGCCAATTTACCTTGACAGCCTATGGCAATGGTAGGAGACTGTCTGGGATCTGGAGAATCTACACTCAGAGAAGAAAATCATCTGCTCTTCCCAAACGCAGGCATAGTTGTGGTTATGCTAGTTCATAGTGGGTTACACATTAGGGTGCTAAATGCAAGGTCGGCAGTCAGAGTCCACCACCAGGCACTGCGAGGGAGAAAGATGAGGTTTTCTGCTCCCGTAGCGACTTACAGCCTTGGAAGCCCTATACATGGGTGGCTGTGAGTCGGCACCAACTCTGTGACACAACATCACCACCACCACCACCATCGTGGTCCTAAGATACGCTCTGTAGACCTACCTGTCCATTTGCCTTTCCAAGGTCTGCTGTCACATTTCCCTAGCGCATTGTTTGGTCCCTATCCATGTGTCTGCGTCTTCTACATCAAGATCCTAAGTTCCTCAAAGAAAGAGTCTGGCTTAACTCAGCACTAGACTCAGCACTTGAAGCAAGGCCAAAGTTCAACCTTTATAAATGAGTAATTAACATCGATTGCACCTGGGGTCACCATGAGTCCGAGCCAAATTGACAGCACCTGGTTATGGACTCTTTCTAAGATGCCAATCAAAGTCCTGGTGTGGTTAGCAGACCAGTGGTTCAAACCCTATAGACGGCTGCAGTGGGTCGGAACGGCACTAACAACAAAGCACAGTGCTAAGTGCTTCTCGGGTACAGTCTCATTCCCTCCTCACAGACACCCTGAGATGGAGTTTCTATCGTCTCATCCATTTTCCAAATGAAGAGACTGAGGCCCTGAGGGTTGTGGTCTCAGGGACCGCCCCTCCAAGGCCTGGAAACTAGCAGCAATGCGTTTATCTGATACATCTGAAGAGCTAATGATGACCATCTAAGGCAAGGATGGAGTCCTGGTGTGGCACTGTGGGTTAATGCGCCATACTGCAAAGCTGTTTGAACTGCAAGGTTGGCGGTTTAAGCTCACCAGCTGCTCCTCAGAAACCCTATCCAGGGTCGCTATGGGTCGGAATCGACTCAATGGCACTTAACAACTATAACAACAAAGGCAAGGATGGGGAACGTCTGGCCCTCGGAATCATTTGGTCTAATCTGGCCAAGGCAACTGCAGATCCAGCCATCACATTGTTGTTGTTAAATACTGTCGAGTCAGTTCTGACTCATAGTGACCCTGTATAGGGTTTTCCAAGGAACAGCTGGTGGGTTTCAATTGCCAATCTTATGGTTCACAGTCCAGTGCTGATCCTATAGCACCACACCAGGAGCCCAGCCATCACATTGTTGTTGTTAAGTGTTGTCGAGTCCATTCCGACCCATAGCAACCCTATACAGGGTTTCTGAGGAGCAGCTGGTGAGCTTGAACTGCCGACCTTGCAGTTCAAATGGCTTTGCAGTCTGGTACATCAATCCACAGCGCCACACCAGGACTCTAGCCATCATATTAGGGGTGAGTTCATTGTTTGACCAAATACAGCAGGCTAATTTTGAAGTTGATAATTTTGTATGGCCCACGAATGATGTTATAAATTTTAGCAGAAAAAAAGTTCCCCACCCCTGGTCTAAGGGTACTGTCTTTTCACCAATTACCATTCTACGACCGCTTCTCATGGACCTCCGGAGTGGCACTGTACGATCAGCACTGAACTGCAAATCACAAAGTCAGCAGTTCAAATCCACCAGCTGCTCCTCGAAAACCCTATACAGGGTCTCTATGAGTCAGAACTGACTCAACGGCACTTAACAACCACTTCTCATGTTGTGACACCAAAGGTCCTGAGTCACCCCTTGGTGTCAGAGAAAGGCCCTGCTCTGTTGGTTATAAAACCAGTTGCCTAAATTCCTTCATCCCAACTGAGAACGCATTTATCCTGGGTAGAAACATCTCAATGGCAACCAACCTCAGAAATTCTCTGCGGACCCCCCAGCCTGACGCCTTTCTGTCTCTCAAATGGGGAGGGTCCACATATCTCCTTGTGGTGGGTGACTCTGGGGTGGTTTGGCTGGAACCTGGGGGAACAGTAGGGCAGCAGACACGTTACCATGGTCTGGAAGCAGGAGTGGAGCTGGGTCAGGAACGGGGGCTTCCCGGGCAGGGCCAGCACTCGCTTCTCCACCATGGTGCATTCTACATCATCATCCTGGATCACCACGTCCTTCTTCAGAATCTTCACCGCATACAGCTCATCCGTACCTTTTCGCTCCGAGAGCATGACCTGGGTGAAAAAGGAAACATTTCAGTGGGTGCTAAAAATAATTCATGCTTGATCACTAACCTAAAGGGAGGTCTGAGCACACTCCACAGCACTGTGGAAGAAAGGCCTGGCAATCTTCTTCCCTAACGATTATCGTCAAGAAAGCCCTATGGAGCAGTTCTACTCTGTAACACATGGAATCAGCATGAATAGGAATGGACTCGACAGCCAGGGGTTTGGTTTTGTGTGTGTGTGTAAACTGTCATGAGTAGCTGACAATTATCCAAGCTCCGTCCAGATGCCCTTCTTTACACTGAAGCCAAGTATGAGGCTTTAATAACTGAAGTAATGATCCCTCTGGGATCTGCACTAATTCCTATCCAGCATAGGTAAGGGGTCAGCCCCACGACCACCACCTGTCTGTCAGTCTCTAGTACTGTTGGTTTCCATGTTGCTATGATGCTGAAAGCTTGGCTACCAATATTCCAAACACCAGCAGCCTTGGAAGCCCTATGGGGTAATTCTACAATGTCCTATAGGGTCGCTGTGAGTCAGAATCTGTTTGACAGCAGCAGGTATGGTATGGGTAAGCAGTGTTGTTAAATGCCATCAAGTTGGTTCCGATTCTTAGTGACCTTATAATGAGGTTTCCAAGGATTGGCTGGTGAGTTTGAACCACCAGCCCTGTGGTTAGCAGTCCAGTGCTTATCCTACAGTGCCTAGAGTAATAAACAAGTGGCCACATTCTTTGACCTTGTACCCAAGAGAGAAAGAAAGATTTTAGATATTTAATTACAGGGATGGTTATTGTTGCCTGGAGCTTCTGAATTCTATGCAGCTGTGGTCACAATCAGGCAAGCGGCCCAGTGTGGTTCAAGAACACACCATTCTTTTCCAGGTTGTGGTTCTGCCAGAGGGAACACCGAGCAGTGGATACTCCTCTGAAAAGCCTCGAGGACACACAGGGCAGGACCACATTATAGGAGGATCTAACTGGAAATCTTCCTAGCGAAAGAGCTAATCAGACTCAAGTGGGTATTCCTGTCCGCACAGTGTTTTCAAACGTTTTTTTATGACTTGACTGAAGGTTTACAGAGAAGATCAGCAATTTTACTTTCAACAAATCAGACACTTGGTTTCATCTCAAGGATTGCAATCCCCTCCAAGCAGCAAAAGTTACCTCGCTGTCTCCCTGCAGGACCTACTTCCATTCATTCCACCCTCCTCCCATCCTTTCTCAACTTTGTCCTAGAATCTTGAATGATTGACCATTCCATGGTGAGCCTACCTTACTGGTATTATAGTCCCTTCAGAAAGATGGACAAAGCCATCGTCTTTCCAGTCTCTTTCTGACCAGTAAGCCCAGTCTTTATTTATGTATAATTTTGAGTTTTGTTCCAATTTTTCTCCCACTATATCCGGGACCTTCTAATATGATCCCTTTCAGAGCAGTTGGTCCTTGGGCTGCCCTGTGTTTTCAGGTAGGAGAGCAAACATTTCTGTTTCTGAGTCCTTACCAGTGTATCAGACACTATATTAGTGCTCTGTGCCTCACAGAGGAGTCCTTGAGTGGTGCAGACAGTTTACAGGATTGGTCGCCAACTGAAAGGTTGGAGGTTCTAGTCCCCAGCAGCACCTTGGTAGCAAAGCCTGGAAATCTACTTCCAAAAAAATCAGCCTCTGAAACTCCTGTGATGCACAGTTCTACTCTGACACACACACAGGGCCACCATGAGTGGACTCAAAGGCAACTGACGACTTCATTACGCAAATCCTAGGAGGGTGGCACCATTACAAACCCCAGCTCCGCTTTACAGGAAACAGGTTCAGGCAAAGTCAGCTGTCACATCACAAACCCAGAAACTGAAGGCTGATCTACCAGGTCCAAAGTCCTTGCCTTTACTTATATTAAATCATATTTTATTGTGTTCCTGGGGAACATTTACACATCAAATTAGACTCCCCTTTGACAACCTATATATAAATAAATCATTTAGTGACCTTAGTTACATTTTTCAAAATGTGTCAACATGCTCTTTAAATGTTTTCAGGTTGTTCCATTTCCAGTGCTCTAGTTTCCCTGCCCCCTTATCTTTTCATCTTTGCTTTAGAGTCACTGCTGACCTTCTGGTCTCATCCCCATGATTTTAATACAGCACCAGGCTCATGATAATATCCTTTATTTTGTGGGATAGTCTGTTCTTTCTCTGAAAGGTGATTTCAGAAAACAGATTCAAGATTTAAAGAGCATCTCAGGATGAGAGTGTCAGAAATTCTCTAGTCTCATCTGGTCTATGAGGTGAGGACTTCTTAAGGAATTTGAGTACCATTCTGTATTTTTCTCCCATTCTACCAGAATCCATCTACTGTAGCACTGATCCAAGTCCCTGCCTTGAGGCACACCATTTGACTAAGAACTCTCAAGGGGTTTAGATGGTTGAAGAAATAAACACGTGTCCCAGCTGAAGGACCTGGGAATGCAATGTAGACCTGGAGCCAGCGAGAGGGAACGCTGGCAGGAAGGCAGCTCGCTTACTCAGCTGCACCCTGTTCTTAACCTACTGGTAAGAAACCTGTCTGGATTCACACCTGGAAGCTTCCAGACTAAGGTCCACAGAGGCTTTGGCCCCTGCCATCAGCACCTTCTCTCTCACCGAAGCCCAAGGAGGGCCATGGGGATACAGACTAGGGCTTTAAAGCATTTTAGGAAGAAAGTTCCTTCTTCCTCAGCTCCCAAATAAGAATAACAGTAACTGCTAATCTGAGCAGGCCCTACCTGCCAGGCATTTACTTAACCCTACAACAGCTCTCAGTGCTTCTGTGGCAGGAAGGGCTCCGAGTGTTAGAACGTGTGTCTTCAGTTCATTCCCCATTTCTCCGCTCTCGCCCCGCCGGTACCCAATCAGCCATTTTTTTTTTCCTGCTCAGCCCTCACGAAGGCAGAAATGATGACACACGGAAGGCACTGCCCTGAGATGGAAAGAGTTAGGATGGAGACAGAGAAAGCTGATTCTTCTTTAGCGTGTGAACATTCTGTTCCCACTGCCTGTAATGTCCCCTTCCTTACTGCTCTGTTGTGCAGATAATCTGGACTTCAGGTCACGTGTTAACTCCTTCCTATAACCCTCATTGGGTGTCCTGGGGTGGTGCTGCGGGTTAATGCACTGGACTGCAAAGTCAGTTCGAACGACAAAGTCGGCAGTTCAAGCTCACCAGCCATTCCTCAGAAATCCTATACAGGGTCCCTATGGGTTCGAACCAACTCGACAGCACATAACAATAATACAACGTATCCTCACTGGGTGTCCTGGGGTGGCCCTAGAGGATCAGCACTGGACTGCTAACCACAAGGTTGGTGGTTCAAATCCACCAGCCGCTCCTTGCAAATCCTACACATAGTCACACTGTGTGAGAACTGACTCGACAACACTTAATAACAACATAACCTTCACTGAGACAGTCAGACCCAATCAATCACTCCTTCCAGGTACCAGTACTGTTACGTATTGTTAGGTCAGTTTCTCTATTGCAGTTTCTCCAAACTTTGATGATTCCTATGCCTTGTCAATATTTTTTTGCCTACCAGATAAATTGTGATTGCTTGCTGTTTTTAAGTGCCATCGAGTCGGTTCCAACTCATAGCAACCCTGTATAAGGTTTCTGAGGCTTTAAATCTTTGCGGGAGCAGAAAGCCTCATCTTTCTTCCTGGGAATGACTGGTGAATACATATGCCTTTTGAACATTTTTTTTCCTACCACCTAAATTGTTATTGCTTAGTGTTTTAAATATCTAGTCACATTATAGTTTAACCAGATTTATCTGAAAAGGAAACTCTCTATCACCAGCCATAAATGGAAGATACACAGCACAAGCAATAAAAGCAAAGCAGCAATATAATATAAATTCCAGCAAGATAGAGCTGTCTGATGGAAGCTCTGAACCAGATCTTGCATTTTCTCCTTGATATTAGTAAATGTCTTTTTTTAAAAAATTTCTACCACCTAAATGGTCATTGCTTGTTCTTACTAAGTGCGCTGAGTCAGTTTCAACTCATAGGGACCCAGTATAGGGTTGTTGTTGCTAAGTGCTACCAAGTCGATTCCGACTCATAGCGACCCCGTACAGGGTTTCCGAGGCTGTAAATCTTTATGGGAGCAGAAAGCCTCATCTTTCTCCCGAGGAACAGCTGGTAGTTTCAAACTGCTGATCCTGAGGTTAGTAGCCCGACTCATAAAACCACTATGCTACCAGAGCTCCTTAGAGCCGTCATAACACACAAATGAATAAGTATGGCTGTGTTCCAATAAAACTTTAACAGAAACAGACGGTGGGTCGAGAGTGTTTGCGGACCCATGTTCTAGAACATGTGTTTAAAGGGAGATTAGGAAAAATAAAAATGAGCCCATTTTCAGTTGTAGCTGTGGTTTTAATCTGGAAATGAGCTCTGTGCCTTTCATTCCTTCCAGCCACTGCTAGGGACCCACCTGCTCACAGCCAACGACTGGCTTACAGGTATCCATCACTGACTCACAGGAATTTATCTAAATTAGCCAACTGATTATCTCTCCTAAGAATCTGAACTAGGATCCTCAGAGCACTGCATGCAGGGCTCTGAACAGAGAAACAAAGTTCCTGCCACATGCAGGGAAAAGAAGAATGAAACAGATGTGTGAGGAAAAACGAAGGCCAGGGAAGGGTGAGTACATGGGGCTTGATCTCTAGTCCCCAGTTCTAGTCTCTCACGAGGCCTGGCTGTTTCCACTGGGGGCCTCCCTCTCCTTCCAATAAATTTCTCTTTTTTGTTTATTTCCATTTGAATGGATTTCTATTATCTGCAGCTCCCTTAAGTCAAAATTTTTTTTGCTTGGACAGCTCAGATTCATATTAAATATTCAAACATGAGGTTAGTATGAGGCCTAAAACAAGACAAATTTCATTCTTGATAAAGGCTGGTGCCTCTTACCTATATCCAACTGACTCACTGCTTGTTTATAATGCAGAGTCCAGGGACCACTCATCATTCATGAGATCTGCACTGTGGTCTGAGACTCTGCATTTTATACCAAGCACACCTCTCCTGCCTCACCTTTATAACAATTATCCAATGTGCTGCCCGGAGGAACCCTGAGGTGCTATCAGAATTGATCCAGTTAATTAATTAGTAAAATAAAAAATTAGTCACCTTACAGTTGGTTCTGACTCATGGAGACCCCCGTGTTTCAGAGTAGAACTGTGCTCTGTAAGGTTTTTCAAGACTCTGATCTTACAGAAGCAGACTGCCAGCCCTTTCTTCCAAGGTGCCTCTGTTGTGGTTGTTAGGTGTCGGTGAGTTGGTACTGACTCATAGTGACTTTATGTGCTGCAGAACAAAATGTGCTAGAGATACAACTGTTGCAGCAAGCCACTGTGTCAGTCCACCTCCTTGAGGGTCTTTCTCGTTTTTGTTGACCCTCTACTTTACTAAGTATGATGTCTTTCTCCAGACATCTTCTGATGACATGTCTAAAGTACATGAAATAAAGTCTCACCATCTTCACTAAGGAAGCAATCGAGCTGTACTTTTCCCAACACCGATGGATTCGTTCTTCTGGTAGCCCACAGTATATTTAATATTGTTGTTGTGTGCCGTGGAATTGGTTCCGACTCGTAGCGACCCTGTATAGGGTTTCCGAGGCTGTAAATCTTTGCGGGAGTAGAGAGCCTCATCTTTCTCCCATGGAACTGCTGGTAGTTTCGAACTGCAGACCTTGCAGTTCACAGCCCGATTTGTAACCACTACACTTATACCAACACCATAATTCAAAGGCTGCCAACCTTCTGGTTACTAGTCAAGTGCTTAGCAAGGACTTCCAATATTGTGATTATTAAGTGCTGTCGAGTCAGTTCTGACTCATAATGACCCTGTGTAGGGTTTTCAAGGAGCAGCTGATGGGTTTGAACTGCTGACCTTGAGGTTCGCAGTCCAGTGCTGATCCGACAACGCCACACCAGGAGCCAGATGTTAGGAAGTGTCAATAGGTAAAACAGAATCCTTTTATCCTGATTTTCTTAACACTCTCAACAGTAACTCTTTTCTACCTTAACATTCTAATCAGAATTCCTTTTCCATAGGAATCACTTTCCCCTCTTAGTTTTGAGTTTTCGCCATGATGAAGGCAGTCTTAGAGTTTTGGCACTTTCACAGACTGTCTGTAACATTTGCCAGTGCTCCCTACTAGAAGCAAAAGCTATGTCCCTTCCAGTCTATAGTCTAATTCTCGCCCTCTGTCTACAATTAGGGAGTCTTGGTATGGCACTGTGGGTTAATGCACCAGACTGCACAGCCATTTGGACTGCAAGGTCAGCAGTTCAAGCTCACCAGCTGCTTCTCAGAAACCCTGTACAGAGTCACTATGGGTTGGAATCGATTCAACGGCACTTAACAACAACAACAATCTAGAATTAAACAGGACTTCGGGTGTGATGCTGTAGGATGAGCACTGGACTGCGATCCACAAGGTCAGCAGTTCAAATCCCACCAGCTGCTCACTGCCAACCCTACACAGGGTCGCTGTGAGTTGGAATCGACTCCACGGCACTCAGCCACCACCACCACCATCTGGAATTATTTTAGGAAAGAACACTTGAGCTCAAGAACTCAGTTTCGGATTCCAGCCTCCAGCATTCTAAGGCAGAGCTCTGGAGTCCTGGTGTGGCACTGCGGATTAATGTGCTGGACCACAAAGTCGGTTTGAACCACAAGGTCAGTGGTTGAAGCTCACCAGATGCTTCTTGGAAACCCTATACAGGGTCACTATGAACCGGAACCGACTCAGCGGCCCATAACAACAACAGCAACAACAACAAGGCAGAGCATATGATGATCTCTGGCAGAATCCAAAGGCCCAACAATGGTACCAAGTGTAGTGACTAGAGCCCAGGACCACACCCAGGTGATGTTCAAATTGCCACAGGTTTGTATTAGGGAGAAAAAGGCAACATTGGACAAGAGGACCAACACTTGGGGCAAGGTGAGTAGTTCATGTTGACAGTGACAAGTGCCATTATCTGTTAGTTATACTATGCACTATCTCATTTAATTCTCACAATAGCTGCAGAAGGCCTGTGTTATAACTATGCCCATTTTAAAGATGAGAGGCTTAGAAAAGTTTAGATGAGTTTCCCAAGATGACTCCACTAGGAAGTGATATCTCCTTGGTCATTTGTCTCCACCCCCCTGTCTGATTCTCCAAGCCCTAAGTTCCAAGTGGACAATGAATCAGAAAACCAGAAAAGAGTTGATGCAGTTGAATGACGGTGTTGGAGAAGAATATCAAAAGTACCATGGACTGCCAGAAGAACTAACAGATCTGTCTTTCAAGAAGTACAGCCAGAATACCTCTTAGAAGCCAGAATGGCGAGACTTCGTCTCATATTTTGGACATGTTATGAGAGGACCAGTCCCTGGAGAAGGACATCATGCTTGATAAAGTAGAGGGTGAGTGAAAAAGAGGAAGACCCCCCCCCCAATGAGATGGAGGCATCCGGTGGCAGCAGCAAGGGGCTCAAACGTTAACAGCTGTGAGGGCGGCGATGGACCGACCAGTGTTTCATTCTGTTGTGTATACAGGTTGTTATGACTCAGCACTGACTCGATGGCACCTAACAAGTTCCAACTGTTGTGCTGTGAGGCTGCACTGCCTGTAAATTACAACTTGTTGTTGTTAAGTGCTACCTGACCCATAGTGACCCTGCATAGGGTTTCCAAGGAGTGGCTAGTGAGCTTGAGCCACCGACCTTGCAGTTCAAACCAACTTTGCAGTCCAGCGCATTAACCCACAACACCACAGCAAGAGTCTGGTGCCAGGCCGTGGCCCTGCTCCTCTGTTCCCACCTAGCCACCTGGTAAGGACTGGGACACCATGGGTTAATTCACCATCACCCAAAGAACAGTTGTTTCCTTTCTGCGTTTCTCACACGACTACTAACACACTGTTGCCTTGGTGAGAGAAGCTTGGCCGAGTTTGTGCTGCAGTGATGATTAGAGTTCATTCATCTAGCCCCAAAACATCTACTGAGACTCGACAGTAGGCACTACGCCACACACAGGACACGTACCCAGCACACGTAAGTGGCTTACTTGCTCTACCTGTGCTCCGAAGCTTTGGCAACCAGAGAGAAAAAAAGCAGTGAGTGCCTCACGTCCTAAAGTGGTCCTTTTAGTGGCATTCTCTCTTTATTAATGGTCTCACTCCGTCTCTAGAGCTTCCATTTCAGTTAATGCCAACATCTAGCGTGTGGGCTGTTTGTTCAGCTGTCCTTCCATCTCCAAGGTAAGGATTCCAAACAGATTGAAAGGCTGTGTTGACGTGACGTTCTTATCCAATTCCAAGCCACATCTGTTACCCAAGAAGCTTCTGGGAGAGATGTGATAAACAGTAGGTTTCCAGTGACGGCAGAAAAAAAATGGGGGTGGAGGGACAGTCGCACAGGGATTCCTGCCTGGACAGTTTGCTGTAATGAACTTTGGCAACTGCAGAAGGTAAAGTGTGTCTGGAATCTGGGCCTCTACCCATGGAGCAGCACTGCAGGGAACACATGGTTGTTGGGATTAGAAGCCCTAGGACATGTCCAAGTTCCATCACATACTAACTGTGTGACCTTGGGGAAGTCACCCAACTTTGATGAGCCTCATGTGTAAAAGAGGAACACCACTGAGAAGGAATTCAGAAAAATGATTATAAAATGTTTCAAAACACTTTACAATGGAGTTGAGAAACTAAGGAAGAAGCCAGGAAAGTGCAACAGGAACAATCAAATAAGATAGATACAGCATTGGAAACAATTCAAAACCTACAGAAAGAGGTCCAAACGATCAATAACAAAATATCAGAAATAGAGAACACGCTGAAAGGACAGAGGACTAGAATAGATGAGATGGAAGGCAGAACCAGTGAGCTGGAAGACAAATCTCTCAAGAGGAACACCAGCCATACTTAGCTTCTGGTGATGGTGAGAGAGCTTTACGTGATACAATGCGCAAGGTATTCAGAAGAAAACTTGGCCAAAGATGAGTACTGAACAGAGGGCCGGTTGTTGTCCACTTCGTGTTTTTAGAGAATGACCGAGGGGTCTGCTCGTCATACCTGTACACAGCACCAACTTTCTGTTTTCAGCTGCCAATGTGCTTTGCCCTGAGGGAACTATGTCCATCTGGTTACTAAGGTGAGAGGGTAGATGGTGGAGGACCAAGGATCCTGTCTTCCTACAACTTCAACAGACCTCCCCGAAGTCCAAAGTCTGTTACCTTCAATTCCTCTCACATCTTTCATCCAATCAAATGTTGTCAGCTGTACAGTCCTGGTGTGGGTTAATGAACCAGATGGCAAAGCCATTTGAACTGCAAGGTTGGCGGTTCAAGCTCACCAGCTGCTCCTCGGAAACCCCACACAGGGTCACTATGGGTCAGAATCATCTTGACAGCGCTTAACAACAACAACATTCAAAATATATGCTAAATCCAGTCTCCTTCTGATCTACCATACCGGTCACTGTCAGCTCTTGGCAGCCCCACATATGTTACCGAAGAAGTGTGTTTTACAGGATGTTCAGTGGCTGGGTTTCCAGAGGTCTGTCTTCCAAGGATCCACTGAGTGGACTTACTACCTTCAGTTAGCAGGTGAACATGCTAACCCAGTGATACTGCATAGAGTTGCCAAGAGTTGGGATCAACTCGATGCTAACAGGTGTCTTGACTTACGTCAACACAATGTCCTGTAATAGTTTCCTAATTAGTCCTGTGAACTTTGTTCTTGGGCAAATGCTGTCTTTGTTATTTCAAATGATGAATTATTCTAAGGAGTGTGTACCTCCCAGTATTGCTGTTCATCTTTGAAAGCGGCCTATTGTTTGAGAATTGTGGGGATGACTCTGTTTCAGATCTGAAGGCTGATGAAGGGCCACATTCTCAAGAAGTTCCACCAGTCTCCATCCTAACAATAAACCTGGTCTTTTAAAAAATTTTTTATAGTTTTGAGTTTTGCTCTACATCTCCCCTCCCCCCTCATTCTATCCAGTACCTTCTAATGTGATCCTTTTCACAGCAGTTGGCAGTAGGAGGCAGACACCATCTACTCTAGGGGTGGGGAACGTTCAGCCCACAGGCCATAAAGCCTGTATAAGAAATCATTTGGTCTGGCCTTACCAAGGCAACTGCAGGTGAAACACAAAATTCAATAAATCTAGGAGCTTTTTCCATAGCGACACAAATTTATATTAAGTGATGTCATAAATATCTAAATGGCCCTTGGCAGAATAAAGGGTCCCCACCCCTGATCTAGTTCTTCTGGTAGTTGAGGTTCACATCATCCATCATTCTCTTGGATGAATTTTAGATTTTCTTCACTTTTCTTTGCTCTGGCCAGGGAAAGATCAATAATTGTACCTTAGATGGCTGATCATAACAGCTCCCGTACTTGGAGCAGGTTATCAGGAGGGACTAGTCCCTGGAGAAGGACTGACAGCAGTGGAAACAATGAACTCCAACTTAATAATGATTTAGAGGATGGCACAGAGTCCACGAGTGTTTGGTTCTATTGTACATATGGTCACTAAGAATCAGAGCCAACCTGATGACCTGATGCTGTTGTGTTAACAGCAACAACAGAAGAAGGTCTTCAAACAGATGATTCAGTTTTTCACCAACTTTTTGAAGCTCATGCTAATATACTGTATTATTTGTGTAGAGGGGTGCGTGTGTGTGTGTTTTCTCTATGCATCGCTTTAGATTCCTGGAGTCCAAAGTAATCACAGATAGATAAAAAACAAACTAACAAACTAATGTTCTCCCATGTAAACTATCACATAATTCACAATAAAACATAAAAAAAAAAAACTTTGATGAAAACAAACTAACAAAGTTCATATTTTCTCTGAGAAAAATCATTTTTGAAGAGAAAATAAGCTTTCCCTAGAACTTAGGCGTAAACATCTTGAAGCCATCTTTGAACATGCCGTGCTAAAATGGATGACACTCTTAATAACGTTTCTACAACAGGGACATAAAAGGAGGAGGAAGAGGAAGAAAAACCAAAATAGCATCTTCAGAGCTTGCAAGCTTACCTAAATCAGAGATTGGGAAACGATTCTCTTATGAACTCAGATGGAGTATCTAAAATAGAGATTTGGGGCTTGCAGGGTGACCGAAAACTCAGTTGGGTGAAAGAGATCAGTAAGGTGCAGTGAGTGGAGGTAGGCGTGGGAGAAGAGAGAAAGAGACAAGCAGGGATGTACACTGACGTGGTCCAGGAGGGCCACTGGTACTTGAACTCCTTGCTTCAACCCTGTCACTTGTTGATACGGCTGGGTTATGTTTCTGGAACCGACCTGTTACTAGGACTGTATCCTCTGTTTGGGATTTTCTCTTTTTGAGTAGGGATCCCCTTACTAGCTGGGGATGTCTCTTGCTTGGGCTCTGCATGAGCTGGAGAGAGGACTTCAAGACCAGCTCAGCTTGAAGTGTCAGGCAAAGCTGAGCATCTCCTCCCCAGAGACTTTCCTTGGGTTTGCCTTTCCTGCTTTCTTGTTGTTGTAAGGATTTTCAGAGAGCAGCTGGTGAGCTTGACTCACCAACCTTGCGGTTCAAACTAACTTTGCAGTCCAGCGTGTTAACCCTCAGTGCTACACCAGAACTCCCGGATATTTAGATTTGACAAATCCCTCCTCTCACTGGACCAGGATGCTGACCCAACCAGGAGATGTATATAGCATGCTAGGTAAAAGCTAACATCAAATCCAGCTCAGCTACATATAATGGTGGGCAAGTGATTTATCCTCGCCATATTTCAATGTTCTCATTTGTAAAATGAGGAAAACATGATTCTTGTGTATATGTGGTGTGTGGGTTACATGACATTTATTAAGAACAACATCACAATGGAGAAGTGGGATTTCCAAGGATCTAGAGAGTGAGGGAAGTCATCAATCATTCAGCAAATGTTTACTGTTTGTCAGACTTGGACTTTGGGAGATGTAAGAGACACAGCCCCTGCCCTGAAGGAACTAACAAGTAGGGGAGAGAATGTCACACAACTAGAGACTTATAAAACAGTGAGGACATGCAAGCATGGAGATATGCCTTGGGTAGGTATGAACCTCAAGGTCAGCAGTTCAAACTCACCTGCCGCTCCTTGGAAACCCTATACAGGGTTGCTATGAGTCAGAACTGACTCAAAAGTACTTAACAACGTATTGTTGTTGTTAAGTGCCGTCGAGTCGGTTCCGACCCATAACAACATATAATAGATGCAAAATGAAAGGGTGCCCTCCTCCTCCACAGGCTGGGATGGTCAGAGGAAGCTGTTGCAGAAAAATACTTTTAGTGTGCAATTCCTTCCAGGGTGTCATCATACCAAGAGGAGGCTAGCTTGTTTGTCTGTCTTTTTTAATAATGAGGCCTTTCTTTGCAAAGGAACTCAAGTCTAGGATGGACACAAAACTCCCAAGGGATCAATCCCTAAGGTCACCCTTTTTTGAAAGATTTCTGGTAAAAGGTTTGAGACGAAGAATTCCTGGGCTATAATTTCCCCGGTTATCAGAAATTTAGGTAGTTAAGGAGCTCTGGTAGCATAGCGGTTACGAATCGGGCTGCGAACCTTAAGGTCAGCAGTTCGAAACTACCAGCGGTTCTGCGGGAGAAAGATGAGGCTTTCTGCTCCCACAAAGATTTACAGCCTCGAAAACCCTGTACAGGGTCGCTATGAGTCAGAACTGACTCCACGGCACATAACAACAACAACCAATGTACAGAAAAGGTCTTCAGATCAATGTACTCCATTTGCCTAAATGCATCTGGCCTGGGACCATTTAGAAGGCATCTCAATGCAGGCTGACATGGTTACTCTTCCTCAACCCATCCCAAGAGTTCTGAGGAATTAATTTCTTAAAACTCTGATGTTTATTGTTAGGTGTCCTCAGGGTGACTCCGCTCCATGACGAACTTCTGTACAACAGAAGGAAACACAGCCTGATTCTGCACCAACCTCACAATTGCTGCTGTCACTATGCTGATTCATCTCGTTGAAGGTGTCACTCATGTTCATTGACACTCCACTTTACTAAGCATGATGTCTGTCCCCAGGGACTGACTGGTCATTCCCGATAATATGCCCAAAAGTATGAGAGACAAAGTCTTCCTCTAATCCTGATGTCATGTTTTTCTTCATATATAATCCAGCTTCTCAGATTATGTACTAAGCATACAGATTGAATAAGCATGGTAAAAGAATACAACCCTGGTGTAGACTTTTGTTAATTTTAAACCATTCGGCATTCCCTTGTTCTGTTCTTGGTCTATGTACAGGTTCCACATTAGCACAATGAATTATTCTAGAGTACTCATTCTGTGCAATGTTGTCCATAGCTTGTCAAGATCCAACAATCAAAAGCCTTTGCGTAGTCAATAAAGCACAGGTAAACAATTTTCTGGTATTCTCTGCTTTCAGCCAAGATCCATCGGAATCAGCAATGATATCTCTCATTCCACGTCCTCTTCTGAAACTGGCTTGAACCTCTGAAAGTTCTCTGTCAACATATGGTTGCAGCCATTTTTGTATTATCTTTAGCAAAATTTTACTTGCATATTAATATTATTGTCCAATATTTCTGCATTCTGTTGGGTTACCACTCTTTGGAATGGGCACAAATATGGACCTCTTCCAGGTAGTTGTCTTCCAAATATCTTGGCATAGATGATGAGTAAGTGCCTCCAGTGCCGCCTCACTTGTTGAAAGACTTCAATTTGTATTCGTCCAATTCCCAGTGCCTTGTTCTTTGCCAAAGCCTTCAATGCACCTTGGACTTCTTCCTTCAGGATCACTGGCTCTTGATCATATGCTACCTCTTGAAATGGTTGAACATAAACCATTTCTTTTTGGTACAGTGACTCTGTGTATTCCTTCCATCTTCTTTTGATGATTTCTAAATCATTCAATATTTTGCCCAGAGAATCCTTCAATATTGCAAATTGAGGATTTAATTTTTTTTTCTTCAGTTCCTTCAGCTTGAGAAATGCTGAGCATGTTCTTCAGTTTTGGTTTTCTAACTCCAAGTCTTTGCACATTTTGTTAAAATATTTGACTTTGTCTTCTTGAGCTGACCTTTGAAATTTTCTGTTTAGCTCTTTTACGTTTTCATTTCTTTCATTTGCTTTAGCATCTATCTCTATGCTGGAGAGCAAGTTTCAGAGTCTCATTTGACACCCATTTTGGTCTTTCTATTCTTATCTTCTTAATGACCTTTTGCTTTCTTCTTGTACAATGTTCTTGAAATCATCCCAAAACTCTTCTGTTCTTCGGTCTTTAGTGTCTAATGCATGAAATCTGTTCTTCAGATGATCTCTAATATGTTCAAAGTTATATTTTGGCTTTCATAGACTTAACATTTTCTTCAGCTTCAGCCTGAACTTTCATATGAACAATTGATGGTCTGCTCCAGTCTGCCCCTGGCCTTGTTTGGCTGATGATATACATGGAGCTTGTCCACTGTCTCTTTTTCCACAGATGGAGTCAATATGATTTCTATGTATTCCATCTGATGAGGTCCATGCATATAGCTGTCTTTTATGTACTTTAAAAAAGGGATTTGCAATAAACAAGTCATTGCAAAATTCTATCATGTGATCTTCAGCATCATGTCTGTCACCAAAGCCATGTTTGGGTAAATGTGAATAATAGTGGTGTTAACTGGTCTTTCTTGTAAGTTTATGGATATTATCCTCTCACAGAGAGCATTGTACTGCAAGACAGACCTTGATATGTTCTTTTGATGATGAATACGATGCCATTTCTCTTCAATTTGTCATTCCCAGCATAGTAAACCATGTGACTGTCTGATTCAAAACCTGTCCATTTCAGCTCACTAATGCCTAGGATATCGATGTTTATGCATTCCAATTTTGACAATTTCCAATTTTCCAAGATTCATACTTTGTACATTCCATGTTCTAATTATTAATGCATGTTTACAGCTGTGTCTCTTCATTTTGAGTTGTGCCCCATCAGCAAATGAAGGTCCCAAGAGCTTTACTCCCACAGGCTTTACTCCATTCATGTCAACACGGTCCACTCTACTTTGAGGAGTCAGCTCTTTCGTATTTTGAGTGTCTTCCAACCTGAGGGGCTCATCTTCTGGCACAATATCTGACAATATTCTGATGCTCTTCATCATGTTTCAGTAGTCAACATTCTGGTGCTGACAGTGTCCCACTGCTATTCATAAGGTTTTCAGTGACTAAATATTCACAAGTAGTCCATCTATCTGTCTTTCTTCCTTGCTTGTCTTTGTCTGGAACCTCAGCTGAAACCCGTCCACCATGGGTGACCCTGCTGGTATTTAAAATACTGGTGGCACAGCTTCCAGAATCACAGCAACACACAAGCCACCACAGCAAAACAAACTAACAGAGAAGTGGTGGATTTCTGTCATAAAGGCCATATTTTCTAAAGGCTGATCCTTCCTCTTTGTTTCCAACCTTTGCATTCCAATCAGCAGTAATTATCAATCAATCTTGATGGCATGTTTGATCAATTTCAGATTGAAGAAGTTGGTGCAATTCTTCAATTTTATCATCGCTGGCTTTATTGGTTGGTGCATAAATTTGAATAATAAAATCCCTAAGAGCATCTAATTCTATCACCTCTTATAACCCTGCCACACTTGGTGACTTCCTAAAATGTAAGCTTTGTCTGGACTCCTTTGGGTTCTTATTTTCATATGCTCTGTGACAACCTCTTGATGGAACTACCCCTTCTCCCCTTAATCCATTCCAACTCACTGAGTTCTCTGGGATCCTGTTTCATGTACAATTACCTCTTAACCTATTGCCACGGAGTTGATTCTGACTCAAGCCACCCTAAAGGACAGAGTTGACCTACCCCATGGATTTGGCAATAATCTTTATGGAAGCAGGGACAGCTGGTGGGTCTGAACTGCTGACTTTTGGGTTAGCAACTGAGCACCTGACCACGGAGTTCAATCATCCTCAAACCCTAGCCTGAACATTTCCCTCCTATTCTGCCTTAGCCATAGCTGAATTTTGGCTCAACCCCTTGGATCCCGTATCCCTGATGACCGCTGCAGGGGGATATCTGTGACTGTCAGCCTCAGAGTTGGGGGTGTAATTTACAACCTCTTTGCTGCTCAATTATCACTCTGCTCCACCCACTGTTCAAGAACCAGCAAACCTCTCCTTCCAGAAAGTTCATGCCCTTAATGGAGTCCAGGTAGTACAGTGGGTTATGAGTTGGGCTGCTAACTGCAAGGCCAGCAGTTCAAATCTAACAGCTACTCCATGGAAGAAGGATGAGGCTTTTTCCTTCCATAAAGATTTATAGCCTCAGAAACCCTATACAGGGTTGATATGAGTTAGAACCGACTTGAAGGTACACAACCTTGACCACCATTACCATCATGCCCTTAACATTTCCAAGTCTACATCACTCCATCCACAGCTTCAGTAAGATTTCCCATGATCCTTTGTTTTCAACATGTCCTAGGAGCTCAGCTCTTGAAAGCCCTAACTCTAATTTTCCTACATCCTTACATGTATTCTTACTGTTCAAATTATCAAAGGTTCTAAGTACATTCGAAACAGGTGTGCTGAGATTTTCTTTTTTACAAGTCCGGCTGCCAACCTCAAGGTCAGCAGTTCGAAACTACCAGCGGTTCCATGGGAGAAAGATGAGGCGTTCTGCTCCCGTAAAGATTTACAGCCTTGGAAACCCTGTGCAGGGTCACTGTGAGTTGGAACGGACACTACGGTACTTAACAACAACTAGTATCCTATGAAGTCATGTGGTTTTAAGGAATCAAATTCATTTACCTCTGGCAGTGAATGAGAAGTCAGGAGAAATGATTTCAGACTTTTAGCAATGCATTTTGGAGACAGCAACTGGGCAGATTTGCTAACTGAAGAAGTATTTCAGAAAAAAAAATTTGTGAAGTGGTATACTGGGGAACGGATGCTAATTGGTAATTAATCATGTGGATCTGGGTGGGACTGAATCATGTCTTGGATACAATCTTAGAGTTGGCTAGATGAAAATAAGAGCAGTGGCCCTCAGCATGCAGAAGATAAAATGTGGCTATTTTATGATTTATTATACAAAATTTTCTTTTTATACACGATAAAAGCACAAATCTATGTGGCAGTATGATTTTCAGATTAGAGGTCAGGTTGCCAGGTACCCTTAAGCTGTCTGCCTTCTGAAATGACGCCATGTCACGCTTAGATTTCATCCAGTTGAATTTTTGTCCACTAGCAGAGAAAGCCTGGTGTGGCGTTGTGGGTTAATGCACCAGACTGCAAAGCCGGCGGTTCAAGCTCACCAGCTGCTCCTTGGAAACCCTATACAGGGTCACTATGGGTCGGAATCGACTCACCAACACTTAACAACAACAACAGCAGAGAAAGCCAGTGGAAGCTTGAAGCGCAGAATGGAAGGGCCTTGAGCCTCTACATCTCTGCCTCCTGTGGACTTGCTACTGTTAAACAAATGTCACTATGCCCCGGAAGGTATGACTCACAGAGACTGCTGGGAAGGGGGAGGAGAAGGAAGGAGGAAATGTAAATCTGAACTACCTAGCTCTTATGTGTTTTCCATGATGATGCTTGGCGTGTATTTACTTTGGTTATAATAAGAAATGTGAAGAAACTATTATTTCAACACTTTGGGTTTTATCAAGTCTAATTGTTGGTAGTGCTGTAGCACTGGACCATGAACCACAAGGTTCACAGTTGTAGCCCACCAGCCTCTCCTAGGGAGAAAGATGAGACTTTCAGCTCCCGTAAATATTTAAAGCCTCAGAAGGCCTATAAAGGATCACTATGATTCAGTAAAAGAGGAAAACCCCCAATGAGATGGAATGGCACAGTGGTGGCAGCAATGGGTTCAAGTGTAGTAATTGTGAGGTTGGCACAGAACCGGGCAGTGTTTCATTCTGTTGTGCCACAGGGTCAGAACCGACAACCATCAGTGATATCAGCGCAACTCAGATGACAGAATAGATGTTTCAATTCTAATGATTAAAGTGTTCTTTTGAACTAAATTACATAAATGTTGATGACATGAATGCTTAGTCAAATTTCTTTGAATCATCTCAGTTGTTGTTGTTAGGTGTCACCGGGTTGGTACTAACTGTTATGCACAACAGAACGGAAACACTGCCCAGTCCTGAGCCAACCTCACAATCGAAACACTGCCCAGTCCTGAGCCAACCTCACAATCGTTGCTATGCTTGAGCCCATTGCTTCTGCCACTGTGCCAATCCATCTTCCTCTTTTTCACTGAGCCTCCACTTTATCAAGAATGATGTTCTTCTGCAGGGACTGGTCTCTCCTGATCATATGACTGAAGTGTGAGAGCCGAAGTCTAGCCATCCTGGCTCATATACTCATTGCTCATATGCAAGTTTAGGCTGAAGCTAAAGAAAATTAAAAAGCGCCAAAGTATGACCTTGAACAAATCCTACCTGAATTTAGAGATCATCTCAAGAACAGATTTGAAGCATTAGACACTAATGACTGAAGGCCAGAAAAGGTGTAGGATGACATCAAGAACATCAAACAGGAGAAAGCAAAAAGGTAATTTAAAGGACAAAAAAGAAGAAGAAATTTAACTGCTATACAAAAGGAGAGTCAGAGAAAAAAGAGGAAGACCCCCAATGAGATGGATGGGCACAGTGGCAGCAGCAGTGAGCATTGTGAGGTTGGTCCAGGCCCGGGCAGTGTTTTGTTCTGTTGTGCACAGGGTCATATGAATTTGTACTGACTCAATGACACCTAACAACAACATACTGACTTAAGGGAAACTTCCTATTGGCCTGTGTACCAGATGGCACAGTCATTTTTCATGTTTCTCTTAGATAGACTGTCTATACGATACGTTCAGATTCTGTTCCCTTAATCCTTCCTTATGTGTGTTGATGTTGTTAGCTTCTGTCCAGTAGACCCTTGATTCATGGTGCTCCCATGCACCAGGGGATTGGACCATTGCAATTCCCAGGGTTTTAATTGTCTGGCCTTTCACCCTAGTCTAGTGTAGCCTGGAACCTCTGCTGAGACCTGTTCAACATCACACCAATATGTGAACTTCCAATGACAGATTAGTGGAGTCTGAATGAGAATCCTATTTCCTTATGCGTTATCACCAGATCGGGCCTAGAAAGCATGGCTGGTGGGTTTGAACGACCAACCCTGCAGTTAGTTCAATGTTTATCCTACAGTGCAAATCTACGTACAGCAAGTATAAAACCTAAATTACTAATATTTTGTTTTCTTTAATTAAATTAATTTTTTGGGAGAAAATGGATTCTTATCTGTCCTTGTTCTGGCATTTGCTAACTTCTCAGTAGTGAATGTAGGGGGTATAGGAAGGGAGCAAGTCTCCTCATTAAGGAGAGAACTGGAAGGCTTGGGAGGGTGGGTGGAAGGCCTCACAATGACTTGGGAAAATGAGTTGGCAGAAATATACTGCAATCAGAACTACGCGTGAAGAATGGGGGTTAGTAAAAGATGCCATAATTGGGATAGAACCAGAGAGAAGGCCAGAAGCCAAGATCAGACAGCAAATGTCAAAAGATTCTCTGGAAGAAGATTAAGGGAACAGGTAGCAAAGGCTCTGAGATGTCTGTAAACCATGTGATAAAGGAACGGAGCCATATGGCATAGGAAGATAGCAAAGCAGGTTTAATTAAGCAAAGGGAAGTACTTTTGATTGTATGATTATATAACCCTATCCTGTGTGTGTGTGTGTGTGTGTGTGTGCATCTGTGTGTTCGAGAGAAAGAACACAATATGTAGCATTAATGAGATTAAAATCAGGATAGACTACAACAGGAGCTCAAAGACTTTAGAAAAGAAAGTCCTTTGTTACTGGTAGGAAAGAAACTGCTTTTTAATCTCCTTGTAATTCAAAGTGATGTGCTTTGCTCTAGCAAGAGCCTCTGTAGTTTGGGACTTGGAGCTCTGGGTGGTATGTGCTGTGGGATTCTTATGTAGGAAGCCAAGATTCCCCAAAAAATGTTTTCAGGGGCTTTCCCCCCCAAAAAATATATATACACTTTAAATGAATTATAAGGACTTAAAACATTTACTGATGAAGATCAAAGACCACAACCTTCTGTATGGATTGCATCTCAATGTAAAGAAAACAAAAATCCTCACCAATAAACAACATTTTTATCAAAGGAGAAAAGATTGAAGTTGTCAAGGACTTCATTTTTCTTGGATCAACCATCAACACTCATGGAAGCAGCGGCCAAGAAATCAAACGAGACATTAGGCAAATCTGCTATACAAGACGTTTTCAAAGTGTTGAAGAGCAAAGACGTCAGCTGGAGGACTAAGATGCTCCTGACCCAAGCCGTGGTATTTTCAATAATTTCATATGCATGTGAAAGTTAGACAGTGAATAAGGATGACCATAGATAGAAGAATTGATGCATCTGAGTTGCAGTGTTGAAGGAGAATACTGAAAGTGCCATGGACTGCCAAAAGAACCAACAGATCTGTCTTGGAAGAGGTTCAGCCAGAGTGTTCCTTGGAGGCCAGATGGCCAGACTTTGTCTCTCATACTTCGGACATATGGTCAGGAGGGACCAGTCACTGGAGAGGGATATCATGTTTGATAAGGTGGAGTGTCAGAGAAAAAGAGGAAGACCCCCAGCGAGATGAATTGGCCAAATGGCAGCATCAATAAACTCAAGCAAGGCAACAATTGCGAGGTTGGCCCAGGACCGGCCAGTGTTTCATTTTGTTGTGTGTACAGTCGCTATGGGTCAGCACCAAGTCAATAGCACCTAACAACAACATACATATAGATAGATATATGTATGTATGTATACATACATATATAAAATAAGGTTATATATGTGTGTGTGGTGCTGTAGGATAAAACACTGAATGACAAGGTCTGTTTGAACTACAAAGTCAGCAATTCAATCTTATTATATGGTATAATCTTATTACACCAGGGGAATCCTGGTGTGGCGCTGTGGGTTAATGCTCTGGACTGCAAGGTCGGTTTGAATCACAAGGTTGGTCGGTCAAACTTACCAGTCGCGCCTCAGAAACCCTATACAGTGTCACTATGAGCCGGAACCGACTTGAAGGCACTTAACAACAACAATTTATCAATACATGTCAAGCCACCAAGAGTCTAGGATCATACAGGTCCAACTTCGACTGTGAAATGCCAGTTACTTAGCTGTATGACTTGGAGCCTGCTATTTCAACGTTCTGTATCTCACTTCTGTCATCTGTAAAAAGGAGACACAGTCCCTAGATCATGGTGAAATTGATACATATAAGACACAAGAACAGATACATGGTAAAGATTCAAAAATGTTTGCTGGTACATTGCCACTGAAGTACAAATGACAGGAAGGCAGATATTCTTGCTGTTTCCTCGGCATCTAAAAGCATGCAAGGCACATAGTAGGTGCTCACTGAATACTTCCTGAATCAATTATTATTAAACCTTTCCCATTAGACAGATAACGCAAAAGCGATGATGTCTTCCCAGTATGGTGAATGGGTCCCAACCTTATTTTCAGTTCCCCTTACCTCATGCCTGCCCTCTGTGGTCACAAGCAAGCCATTATGCCTTGTGCTCAGGTCTGGAGAGTTGAGGAGTGAGGAGATCACAGATAACCTTGAAGACTTGTTTCAGCAAGTTGCCGTGGACAGGGGTCATAGTGCCAAAGAGTAAAGAATGGGTGGGTAGAGAAGAAATAGAGGCAGCAAATCTCAAAGAGCAGTTTTGATTTTCTGGGGAGGATTAAGATCACAGGAGTCATTTTTAAGGACGTAGGAAATGTTGAGTAAATAGAAGCAACTAAAAACAACAACCGAACAGAGTAGAAAAAGTAAAGTTTAGCAGGGTAAAGAGTTGATGTTAATGGTGGTGGTAGTGTGCTGTGGAGTCGGTTCCAACTCATAGCGACCCTGTACAGGGTTTCTGAGGCTGTACATCTTTACGGGAGCGGAAAGCCTCATCTTTGTCCCGCGGAGCAGCTGGTAGTTTCGAACTGCTGACCATGAGGTTAGCAGCCCGACTCATGGGGAGGAACAATTCAGAACCTGAACCGGAGGTTCAGAATGTAACCAGAGGTTGGAGAATATAATCAACGCCACTGAACTGTACAGAAACAGCTGAACTGGTGTATATGTTAAACAACAAAAAAGTAAAGTATTGAAAAAAGCGAGAAAGAAAAGGATATGGTGGAGGGGAAGTAAAGATCAGAGACTTTCTATACCTTCCAGATATTAACAAAAAATAAAGCAAAAGACTTTTTATTCTTTGGGCAGCCTTTCACGACAGTAAAGGGACAATTATTTTTCTTTCAACAAATTCTCCTAGAACAGGTTAAATATACAGCTAGTCCTGGTGTGGTGCTGTGGGTTAATGCACTGGATTGCAAAGTTGATTTGAACTGCAAGGTTGGCGGTTCAAGCTCACGAGCTGTTCCTCAGAAACCCTATACAGAGGTCGCTGTGGGTCGGAACTGACTTGATGGCACTTAACAACAACAACAGGGTGAGGCTGCCCTGGTGTGGCACTGTAGAATAAGCACTGGACCGGTAACCACAAGGTCAGCAGTTCAAACCCACCTGCCACTCTCAGAAACCCTACACAGGGTCGCTATGAGCTGTAAAAGATTCTACGGGGGGAAAAAAAAAAACAAGAAGAAAAGAAAGTGAACTTAAAATCAATTTTTTAAAAAGTATGACAGCACAACGGAGGCATGTATATGCCAAAAAATTAAATTAAAAAGTTTAGATGTTGTTGTGAAGAGCTGCCAAGTCGGTTCCGACCCATAGCGACCCTGTCTAGGGTTTCCAAGGAGCAGCTGGTGAGCTTGAACTGCTGACCTTGCAGTTCAAACGACTTTGCAGTTTGGTGCATTAACCCACAGTGCCACACCAGTTTATATATGTGAATGATTACTATTTGGGACCTGAGACCTGCACTAAAATCCGTCCTGTAGTATATACTCTGAATTTTGAGAGGGAGTGCCTGGCCTCAGCACCTGAGACAGTGATTCATCAATGCAATCTCTAGAGGTGCCTTTGGGGGCATGAAGGGGGTCACTGCCTCACCCTCAATGGTCTCTTTGTTGTCGTGAACTTGAACCGCCAACCTTGCAGTTCAAATCAACTTTGCAGTCCAGTGCATTAACCCACAGCACCACACTGGGACTAGCTGTATATTTAACCTGTTTTAGGAGAATTTGTTGAAAGAAAAATTATTGCCCCTTTACTGTCGCAAAAGGCTGCCCAAAGAATAAAAAGTCTTTTGCTTTATTATGACTGACTCATAATGACTCTGTATAGGGTGTCCAAGGAGTGCTGGTGGGTTTGAACCACTAACCTTGTGGTAAGCAGTTCCGTGTTGATCCACAGCACCATACCAGGACTCTATGGTCTCCTTAGTGACAACCATAACTTTAATGTCATCAACCTCTCGGGCAGTTCTGAGGCATGTCAAGCACCGGAAGAGCTGCTTTTGATTTTCCATCACGTAGCTCATATAAAGCAGTAGCAGAGGGTGGGACTTCTGTACAGAGCAGCGTATTACCTGGACACTCCAGTTCAAAGGATTTACCACTGTTCTCTTTGAATTTCAGAAGCTGTCAACTTCATCCTACTTGATTTATTCCTGGCTTGTGCTGGGCCTCAGGGAAGTCAGCACTAACACCTGGCACGGTCCATGATTTGAACACAAGAAAATGTCACGGAAGAAAGGAAGCTGAAGTTTTTGAAGTGGGGGGAAGAAATGGGAAAATGGGAAGGCGAACTCAGAAGGTCTTTTTCTTTTTTTAAAGCTTTTATTGTGAACGGAGTGATAGTTTCCATGGGAGAACATCATCATTGCAATGATTACAATCTCTTCCGTGCATCATCATTCAACAATATTTGCGCCCATTCCCTCTGTTTTTGTTTTGTTTGTTTTTTTGGCGGGGGTGGGGGGGGGAGAAGGAAGTACACAAAAACACTCAGGAATAAATAATAATTTAAACAACCAAAGGGCACATTAAGTCAAAAGGTCTTTTGAGTCACCATCAAAACCAGAGTGCACAGTGGGGAACGTGGCTGAGACCACTAGCTATCTACCAGAGCTGTCTCCCAGCCTCCTTTGCACCAAGGTGTGACCACGTGATGTTGTTCTAACAGAGCGTGGGTAGAGTGATAGGGACCACGGGCAGACCAAGACTTTGAAGAAGCAGCTGGTGCCTCCTACACACTCTCTTTCCCCCTCCGCCCTCAGAATAATGACAAAAACAAGGCTGCCGGGATGAATGGAGCCTTGTAAGACAGAAGGGCCCCGGGACCCTTCAACACCATGTGGAGAGAGTGGGTGTGATCACAACCATTTAGGACAGTTACATGAATGAAAATCAAATTTCTATTGGGTCTGAGTTAGTGAATATTTGTGTTTGTGTGTGTGTGTGTGTGTGTGTGTGTGTGTGTGTGTGTGTGATTACGAACCACAAAGTCAGCAGTTCAAACCTACCTGCTACTCCTCAGAAACCCTATACAGGGTTGCTATGAGACAGAATCAACTCAACAGCATTTAACAACAAAATTTGTTACAGGGAGTCCTGGTGTGGCGCTATTTAAGATAAGCATTGAACTGCTAACCACAAGATCAGTGGCTCAAAGTCACCAGATGCTCCTTGGAAATCCTTTACAGGGTCCTATGAGTTGGAACCAACTTGAGGGCACTTAACAACAAAATTTGTTACAGACTGATCCACAATCAACACTCAATGAAAGTAGCAATCAAGAAATCAAACGAGGTAGAAGTTTTGTAACAAAAACAGGGGAATAATTAATTTTACAGTCCAGAAACAGAGGACCCTAGGACCATCAAGGAAGAAGAGCACAAGCGGAATGCAGGACCTCATCCAGAGAAGCAGCGATGCCAGAGATGGAGGCAGAGATGGAGACTTGGAGAGAGAGAGCAGCTGGTGACTCCAGATTCATGGGAAGAGAAGGACTAAGAGTCAGTGGCCAGGAGGCAGACTTGCAGAATGTTACCTTTGGAGGTGTAAATTATTATATGTGTCTGAGTGGGTTTTTTTGTTGTTGTTGTTTTGTTTTAAGAAAAGCTAGAGAGAAATACTGTTAACTGATGGTACATGGAGGGGATTAGAATCATTGTAATCAAACAAGGTGTATGATTTGTTGAATCAAATGATGGTCTGCCTGTCCTATAAACTTTTACTCAATCAACGATAAAAACCTTAATAAAAAAAAAAAGAAATCAAATGACGTATTGCATTAGGCAAATATGCTGCAAAAGGCCTCTTTAAAATGATGAAGAGCAAAGATGTCAGTTTGAAGACTAAGGTGTGTCTGACCCAAGCCATGGTATTTTCCAGTTACCTCAGATGCCTGTGAAAGCTGGACAGTGAATAAGGAGGACCACGGAAGAACAGAAGCATTTGAGTTATGGTATTAGAGAAGAATATTACAAGTACCAGGGACTGGAAGAAGACCAAACATCTGCATTGTTGTTGTTGTTGATATGTGCCGTCGAGTCGGTTCCGACCCATAGCGACCCTGTACAGGGTTTCCGAGGGTGTAAATCTTTACAAGAGTAGAAAGCCTCATCTTTCTCCTGCGGAGCGGCTGGTAGTTTCGAACCGCTGACCTTAAGGTTCGCAGCCCAATTCGTAACCACTACGCTACCAGAGCTCCTTAACATCTGCATTAGAAGATGTAAAAACAGAGGGCCCCTTAGAAACCAGGAGGATAAGATTTTGTCTCTCATACTTCAGACATGTTAACAGAAGGGACCAGTTCCTGGAGAAGGAAATCACGCTTGGTAAAGTGGAGTGTCGGAGAAAAAGGGGAAGACCCCCAAGGAGATGAACTGACGCAGTGGCAGCAGCAATGGGCTCAAACAACAATTGTGAGGACAGCACAGGACTGGGCAGGGTTTCATTGCGTTGTGCACAGGGTTCTATGAATCAGAACCGACTAGAAAGCACCTACCACAAAGGCATGTTGTTATTGTTATTAAGTGCCATCCAGTCAGGTCCGACTCATAGAGATCCTGTATAGGGTTTCCAAGGAGCAGCTGGTGAGTTTGAACCACCAACCTTTTGGTTCAAACCGACCTTGCGGTCCGGTGCTTTATCCTACAGTGCCACATATGCAGTCCTCACAATTCACAGAGTGATACGCTTAGGATTTTTGCATTTTATTGTATGTAAATTTTTACTATATGTAAATATATGGTGAGCAAATAATTCTGGTTAATGATATTCAGGCTGAAGAGTTTAGAGGTAAACCGAACAGAAGTCCGCAACTTGTTTTGAAATGGATCAATAGAAGGATGGTGTTATCTTATAGGCTGAATTGCGTCCTTCCAAAACACGTGATGTATACGTCACACTAGAAGGTTCTCATACAGTGGAAGGAAAATGTGAAACAAAATAAAAATCATTAAAAAAAAAAATTAAAAAAAAGGGGGCTTATTGGTCATACTGAGATGGTAGAATACCCAAAAACTATGGTTACTAGCACGCTTCAGGTCTGGACATGAACTCACCCCCATGGTTTAATTTTCAACCAAACAACAGACAGATCTACACAGAGAACAGTAACACCAGGGAAGTACAGCTACCTTACAATAATCAACAATTTGAGCATTTACCTAAGGGCAGAGTTCAGAAGGGTTAGGAAAGGAGAAGGAGTGTTAACAGGAAACGCAGGGAGGAAGGGGGATACATGATGTTACATTGTGGGGATTGCAATCAATGACCTGAAGCAAAATGTGCATGAACTGTTGAGTAGAAAACTAATCTGCTCTGTAAACCTTTACCCAATTCACAATAAAAAAATTTTTTTAATAAAAATAGTAAAAGGAAACAAATGTGTTGTAAATTCTAACCTCTATGTCTAACCTCGATGGAGTCCTGGTGTGGGGGCTCTAGCACTAAGATCTTAAGAGGGTTTGAACCACAAGGTCAGCAATTCAAGTTCACCAGCTGCTCCTTGGAAACCCTATACAGGGTCTCTATGAGAGCTAATGACTTGAGGACATTTAACAACCACACTCCAGCAGGGGGTGAGGGTGGGAGGGGGAGACTGATGCCAAGACACATGGAAATATCCAAGGAACCAGGACACAAGCTGAAGAGACAAGGACCTCCCTCAAAGCTGACAGACAGGGAAAGAAAGCCTCCCCCAAGAGCAATCACCCTGAATCCGGACTTCAAGTCTTCTAAATTTGAGAAAATAAATTTCTGTTCATGAAAGCCTTCTACTGGTGGCATTTCTGTGGCAGCAAAACTGAAGAACTAAGACAGAAATTGGTACCAAAGCTAACCAAGCAAAGAGGGGAGGGAGTAGGTGAAAATCTCAGAATTAGGGTCCTCCTTCCTGTCCCACCCCATCTGTATGCCAGTCAGGACCTGAGATACCTTTTGTTAGTTATGGTGGACTCGCCTGATGTAATACGTTGTTGTTGTTAAGTGCCTTTGAGTCAGTTCCAACTCATAGCAACCCTGTACAGGGCTTCTGAGGAGCGGCTGGTGAGCTTGAACCACCGACCTTATGGTTCAAACCGACCCTGCAATCTAGCGCATAAACTCGCAGCGCCCAAATGTTCACTGACGCAAAGAGACAAGGTATCACTGTTAGGCATCTTGGCTAGAGATAAAATAGATGATCCACACATAGAATGGGTGGAAACGGTAGAAAAATCCTCAAATGGTAGACTAGAGGAATCCCGAGAACATGCCATGAGATACCCTTTAAACTTTATACTAAAACCATCCTGGCGAGCACCTTTCAGCTATAGAGCAGACGGGCTCATAAAATAACAAATATCACCTGTGAAGCCGGGTATGGTAATGTAGGATAAGCATTCAACCTTAAGGTGGGTTTGCACCACAAGGTTGGCAGTTCAAACTCACCAGCAGCTCCTCAGAAACCCTATCTAGGGTCCCTATGAGTCGGAACTGACTCAACGGTGCTTAACAACAGCAATATTATAAGATGTGTTGTGCTCCTTTAAAAAATCATCCTTCTGAGACCAAATGATCAACATTTACCCTAAAGCAAAGACGATAAGATAAAGGGGTCAGGCAGAAAAGCTACATTAATGGAAACAGAAACAGAATGAAAATAAGGAGAATATCGACACATTGTGAAAAATGTAACCAAAGTCATGAGTAATATGTATAGAAATTGTAAAACGGGAACTGAATTTGGTATGTAAGCTTTCACCAAAGCATTAATATTATAATACAAGAGTTGTATTTGGTGGTGGTGGTGGTATGCCATGGAGTTGGTTCCGACTCATAGCGTTATGGTGTGTCTATACATTATCATGGACTCCTGGTGTGGTGCTGTAGGATCAGCACTGGACTGTGAACCACAAGGTCAGCAGTTCAAACCCACCAGCTGCTCCTCAGAAACCCTATACAGGGTTGCCATGAGTCAGAACCAACTCGATGGCACTTCACAACAACCACAACTACTACTAGTAGAGAAAAAAGTATGTTGGAGAAAAATTGGTCTTTTTTGAGTGAGTGGTTAAGAAAGCCTTAAAGGAAGTGACATTGAAATTGAGATGTGAATTACAAGAACCAGTCATCCGTTTTGTAACAAAAGGGGAGTGGTTGATCTTGCAGTCCAGGAGCAGAGGACCCTGGGACCATCAAGAGGGAAGAGTGGAGTGCAGGACCCTATCCAGAGAAGCAGCGATGCCAGAGATGGAGGCAGAGACGAGGACGTGGAGAGATGGAGCAGCTGGGGACTCTGGACTCAGGGAGGGAGAGGGACCGTGTGCTGATGGCTGGGGGGCAGGCTTTCGGGCTGTACCATTTGGTTGTTTGAATAGTTATATATTCCTGAGTGCTTCAGTGTACACTGGAAAAAAAAAAACACAAAAAAAAACCCCACAGGGAATGGAAGCAAATGCTGTTGAATGATGATGGATGGAGGAGACTGTAGTCATTGCAATGAAACGAAATACTATAGGTTGAATGTAAAGCTGATGTTCTCCCATGTAAACTATTACTTAATTCACAATAAAAACTTTAAAAAAATAAAAAGAACAAGTCAAGCATGCAATGGCCAAAAGGAACAATATCACCAAATTTCTAAGGGGCGATGGACATTTGTGCAGTTTAGAAACCTGTTGCCACTGTTGCCACAGCAGAGTGGGTGATGGGAAAGAAGTCAAGAAAAAGACAAGGGCTAGATTATCAAGGGTCTAGTACCAATGTCTGTTTTCTAACTGCAGTGGGAAGTAAGCAGAGGCTTGTAAGCAGGCACACGTTCATCAAATTAAGTTTTCAAAATTACCATGGCTGCTAGACTGCAAATAAATTGATTATAGGCAACTAGTAGGCAAGCAGGGAAACCAATTAGGAGCCTCTATAGGGGTCCAGGTGACAGGTATGTTGAGATTAGGACTATATTAGTGAAGATGAGAGAAACAGTGAATTCATGTTATACTTTGGAGAAGGAGCTGTCAGGATTTGTGGATGAATTATAGATCGTTAGGGTGGGAAAGGGAAATAAGGATGAAAGAAAAAGGGGGAGCCGTCAAGGATAATGCCTGATTTTTGGCTTAAACTACTGGGATGTATACGAAATTGATATTGTTTGCACACCTGAATTCGTGGTATGAGATTTATACTAGACATCTTTGTGGCACACAAAGGGATTAAAAAACACAAAACAACACTAAACAAGTCAGAAATACTTATCACACAATCTCAACTTGAGTAAAACGACATCTCAGGGTGTCTATAAAAGCATCCAGAATCATTATACAAGTCCCAGGGTCATCCTTCCACTGAGCGGCTGTTTGAAAGAAGCCAATTCCATTCTTGGCTGCCAGAGTGATCTTTTCCAAGCGACAAAATCCACTCATGTCCCTTCTCTGCTTAAAAACTTTCAATGGCTCCCCACTGCACTTTGAATACAATCCAAACTGCTCATCAAAGCTCATAAGGTTTTGCATGATCAGGCCCCTGCCCACCACTGCAACTCACAACCTCCCACTCTCCTGTGCTCACAACGGGGTTGGTCTCCTCCCTTGGGACCTGCACTTCTCTGCCTGAGACCTTCTTTACTCTAGCTCTCTGAATGCATGCTGGCTCCTTCTCACCATTCAGGTCTCAGGCTAGGTCACCCCCTCGACAGTCTGAGTGGGTCCCCTCTCAATTTGTCTGTAACACTGTATACATTAGACACCGTACCCACTGCCAGCAAGCAGATTCCATCTCATAGCGACCCTGTATATTGTTTCCAAGGCTGAGTAAAATTTTACGGGAGCAGAAGGCCTCATCTTTCTCTCTGGTGGGTTTGAACAGTTGACATTACAGTTAGCAGTCTGCTGTGCCTCCTGCTCCTATTACAAACCGGTGTGGTGCTGTGGGTTAATGCGCTGGACTGCAAAGTCACTTTGAACTGCATGGTTGGCGGTTCAAGCTCACCAGCCGCTCCTCAGAATCCATATACAGGGTCACTATGGGTCGGAACCGACTCAATGGCACTTAACAACAAATGACACACTGTAGTGTAGCTCTGTTTGCTTTTCACGATCCCCCACCCCACCCCCACCACCACTAGAATCTACACCCGTGAGAGCAGAAAATGTCAGCCAATCCTCCTGGAGCGGGTGAGCCCCAAGCTGTGCCGGACCGTACCTTGCCGAAGCTGCCTTTCCCCAGCACCATCAGGAAGTTAAAATCTGTCAGCTTCATCCGGTCCCTGTTGCCGTTGTTGTCAAATTTGGATATGGTGTTGGTCGTCTTTTCCTCTGGAGCCTTGGTCCCCTGACCGATCTTGGCCCTCTGGAGGGAGAAGCACACAGGAAACACTTTTAGGATTTGAGGATGACACACATACACAACTATGTTCTACTGGTTCCCCCACCTGTGGAGAGGCACGGCTGTTCATCCAACCTGCGGGCCTGACACCTACAGGCCATCCTTGATTCCCCCTCGCCTTTGTATTCCTCACATCCCATCATCACTAGGAACCACTGGTGTTTCCTCCTAGCTGCCTCTAGTCATCACCAGGTCCTTCATCTCCACCCACGTCACCTGACCTGTTGCCACCGCTCACCCTCCACACTGGGCCAAGGTGTAGACAGAGAGCTTTCAGTCTTGTCTCTTCTCTGCTTAAAAACTTTCAATGGCTCCCCATTGCACTTTGAATAAAAGCCAAACTCCTCAGCAAAGCTCATAAGGTTTTGCATGCTCAGGCCCCTACCTACCACTGCAGCTCTGGACACTGGAAACACCCAGTTCAGGCCCCCCCTGCTTATAATGCTTCCATTGTATCCTAGCCTTTTTAGAATAAAGCCTAAGGTCATTTCACTGGCCCATGTGGCCCGCCCTGCCTCTCTCTCCCCATTTCTTGGTTCCTTCATCTCTGCACCCCAGTCTCATGGTCCTTTCATTTCCTTCAGTGCTCCTATCCACTCCAACCTCAGGGTCTTTGCACCTGCTGCTGCTGCTGTGTGGCTAGTTTCTTCTCTCCCCTTATCCAAACTAGTCACCCCGGCTACACATATCACTTCCTCACAGAAGCCTCCATTGATCCTCTCTAACTGGATTAGGCACCCCTCCTATTTGTTACCGTCATTCACTTATTCTACTTTATATCAGATGCAAATTGTCTGTTTCCTTGTCTCCCCTAAAGAGCCAGAAACTGCGAGGGCAGAGAACGCATCTCATCCATTCACCACAAGATGAGTATAGTTTCTGACTGTGGACATGAATACATGTTACACCTCATGGAACAAGGAGGGGCTCAGTGCTGTCAGTAGCAGAATGTTGTTAGTACTGTCGAGTGGGCTCCCATCATAGCGAACCTGCATAGGACTTCCAAGGAGCAGCTGGTGAATTTGAATCTCCGACCTTGCAGTTCAAATTTATCCTACAGGGCCACACCAGAATGGCAAATGCTTTGGAGTGTGGGAGAATTGGGGGCCAGCAGCAAGAGACCTGGAATCACCAGGACTTTGTCGCTGAGCTCACCTTTAGGAATGAGACAATGTGAAGTTAACAGTTGGGGTTCAGCTCCTGACTTTGCCTCAGATAAGCTGTGTGACCTGAGAGTCAGTCAGCTCATGGAACCCCACTTCCCAAACATCCCCACACCTTCCCAGCTCTCAGAGCATAAGTCAAAACCACGTCTCTGCTCCTTCTCCTTGTCGCCTTGCCTCTTTGGTCTTCCCTAAATGCACCAAAGTCCTGGTGTGATGGTATAGGATAAGCACTGGACTGAAAGGTCAATTTGAAGCACGAGGTGGGCAGTTCAAATCCACCTGCCGCTCCTCAGAAACCCTATACCGGGTCACTGTATATGAATCGGAACTAACTCAACAGCACTTAACAACAAGCAATGCACCACACCAGCCCCTGCCTCAGGGCCTTTGCACCTGCAGTTTTTCTTTACTTGTAATGACCTTTCTCCAGAGTTTCCTCACTTCTGACAACCCTACCTTAGAATTCTTGTTTTTGTTAAGTGCTGTCAAGTCGGTTCTGACTCACAGCGATCCTATCTAGGGTTTCTGAGGAGCAATTGGTGGATTTGAACTACTGACCTTGTGGTTCGCAGTCTAGCACTTATCCTACAATGCCATACCAGGTATACTCCCAGCAATGTCCTTCCCTATTTTAGTTCCTCCACAGCACTTGCCATCCATCTGACAACCCATATTATTACTTCTTTGTTAACTTAACGTCTTTCTCCTCCACTGGAACATGAATGCCACGAGAACAGTTCTGTTTTGTTTTCTGCTGTATTCCTGGTTTCTACAGCAGTGCCTCACACAGAGTCGGCACCTACATGCATTTGGTGAATGGAGAATTGCTTCTCTCTCTCAGAAATTTCCCTCACACGCCTTAGCAGTCAATTCCACACCCTCAAAGGTCATTTCTATTTTGATCTCTATCCCTCAATCCCCTTTCCTGGGAAGTGCATGAGATAATGCATTAGAGAGTTCTTAGCGCCATCCCTGGCACATAGTAGATGCTCAGTGAATGGAAGCTGTTACAATTGCTGCATTATTTAACTGTCTTTTGATGACCAAGGTAACAGAAGTCTTTCTGGGATTGGGGTGTCAGGGAAGATTCATTCAGTATATCCTTTTGTGCCTTCTGTGTGCAAAGAGCTGTGCTAGATGCCGAGGATAGATCTGGAAGCAAAACAGATAGAGATGCTCAAAGAACTTGTATTTAAACAGGGATGGAGGATATGTTGGAGTTGCCCATCAAAGAAGTTGGTGTTGGCAGCAGGAACAGTATTTATAGAGCAGAGAACAAGATACATTAAGGAATTTCTTTATTAGCTGCCACCAACTGAGCTCTTTGGTGACCCACGCACAATGGAAAGAAATGCTTTCTCATTCTGTGCCGTCACCATGATCGGCTGTGAACTGAACTATTATGATTCACAGGGTTTTCACTGGCTGAGTTTCAGAGGTTGATAGCCAGGCCTTTCTTCGTAGTCTAGTCTGGAAGTTCCGCTAAAACCTGTTCCGTATCATAGCAACATGCAAGCTTCCACTGACAGATGGGTGGTGGCTGTGCGTGCGGTGCCATGGCCAGGAATCGAACCCGGGTCTCCCCCATGGAAGCTAAGAATCCCACCACTGAGCCACCAATGCCTTCCACTTTAAGGAACTTGGTGTTGTTGTTAAGTGCCGTGGCGTCGGTTCCGACTCATAACAATCCTGCATAGGGTTTCCAAGGAGCGGCTGGTGAGTTTAAACCTCTGAACCCATGGTTACCAGTCGAATGCTTCTCCTGTTGTACCACACCGGGACTCCACATTAAGGAACTAAACACTGTCTGTCTGGCTGCAGCATGGAGTGTAAGGCAGACGTGGCCTGGGACACAGCCATAAAGGTTAGATGCACCTTATGAAACAGAGTAAGGAGTTTGGGCTTGATTCAGAGGCTGATGGGAAGCTTCGGAAAGGATTTAAGCAGGTGATATAGCAACAGGTATTAGCTCTTGCCCAATGGGTAAAGTTTCAGAAGGTATGGTTGTTGTCTGGCTCTATGGGCACAATTGCTGTCTCCTATTGGATGGGAAAGAGAAAAGCCCTCATATCCACATACAAGAAAACAAAAAAATGAACCAGCATTGAGAAGCTCACCCTGGGTGTGGTGCTGGAGACCAATTCGAAGAAACTGCAGTGATCAGGATGAGAAATGATGGGCTTATCCCATGAATGGAATGAAGTGGACCTGTTTGGGAGACAGACCTATCTAGGCTGGGTGATGAATTGGATGCAGGAGAAGAGATATCAAGAATGAAGGATAACTTCCGGTTTCTGTCCTGAACAACTGGGGGATGGTGCCTTTTCCTAAGATGGGATGAAGTGGAAGCGGTGCAGGCTGGGAAGTGTGAGCATGAGGGTGGGAAGAGGATCCCTCTTCACAGTGGCTTAAAACGGCAAGGCCCATTTCTTCCTTGAGATACTTATTCTAGTGAAGCAATTCAAGGACTAAGACTGACCGAACATCCACCATTGTTTTCTCCTTTTGTAAGTAATGTTTTGAAAATTGAGACAGATCTATAGCCTGTGAACTTTGACAACTGGATCTATATCCACATAATGCATACCCTCTGGGTGGCACAAACAGCTAACACATACATACGGCTGCTAACCGAAAGGTTGGAGTAACCCAAAATGTACTTTGGAAGAAAGGTCTGGCAATTTATTCCCACTGAAAACCTCACAAACAGTTCTACTAACACTCATGGGGTCACCATGAGTTCGAATCAACTGGAAGACAGCAACTGCTTTTTGTTATATTTTCACCCATACCTCAATTAAGATATAAAACATTTCCATCGCACTGAAATTTCCCTCAGTCAATTCCACATTCTCAAAAGCAATTTGTATTTTAATTTCTATACCGAGAGGTCGCTTGGGCCTGTTCATGAACTTCATCTAAATGGATTCACAGAGTGTGTACTCTTTGGTGTCTGCATTCTTTCACTCTCCATCGTGTCCAGAGATTCAACATGCTGCCAATGCACGAACCAGCAGCACTTTTATCATCGCTCATTGGCACTTGATGGTTGTGTTGCTCTGTCTTCCCATTTATGAGCAGGTGGCTACTAATAAAGCTGCTGTTTTGATCAAGCTATTTTGTAGTAAGTTATGTTGCTGTTGTTAAGTACCATTGAGTCGGTTCCGACTCAACATGATCCTTTCTAGGGTTTCCAAGGAGCAGCTTTAAACAACTCTGGGGCAGCCAAGCGCAAATACCTAACAAAGTGTTGCATATGTGATCGGGAGTTCAGAAAGGACATCTGGACTTGAAATAGAAATTGGCACAGAGGTGGTAGTTGAAACCACGAGGGCATCAGGGAGACTGTAAGTAAGAACAAAACTTTGAACATGGGCTTTCTTGAGCTAGGTCTTCCTGCTTTCTCAGATGCTGCGTTTTCCAGTGCTGAGATTTGCCCGGACTGTCCTAACACAAACAACTCCCTCCTGCCCTCCCCACCCCACTGACACCTAACTCAAGACCCATTTAATTCATGCACTCCATCCTCCTGCCTGGGATGGTCCAAGCCCTGCCTGTCTGTCCCTGGGCCCCAGTTCCCCCTACTGCTACTTCCAGCTGCATGCTACCTGGGGGTCCTTCAGACCCTTCCAGCAAAGTGTGACTGTGGCACTCACGTGGCCAATTTCTCCACTGGACGTGGCTTAAAGGAACTATAGGTGAGAAAGTGCTTTTTCTCTCTTTCAACAGGCAGGAAGTAGCCAACAGTTTTTCATTCCTCAGCCCTGCAAGCTCCTTCCCTTGATCTGACCTTGGGCCTGAAGCCCTCCTTCTACACGCTGTCCCAATTTGATTTTGTGACTTTCTCATTGTGTGTCAATATCTACAGTCCAGAAGAAGTTGATCAGTGTTATTGGACTGGTCTGCACGGTGTTTATTTTTGCTGTTTTAATATTTAAGTAAGTTGCCAACTGTTAAAAAATCAGATGGCCTACATCCTAGTGAATTGGCCTAATATCATGCTTAGTGCATCTGTTCTATCATCTCCTAGTTCACGTCACAGAGTCTAGGGTCTTAAAAGTGTCCATCAAAGATACAACAATTGGGCTCTTTTTAGCTGGAGCAACAGGGGAAGCAGGAGAGTCAGGAAGAGGAGGAGGAGATGGAATGTGTGGTCAATGGCCTCCATGAACAACTGCCTCCTTGCCATGAGGCCAGCAGGACTGGACGGTGTCTGGCTACCGTGACTGAACATTTTGATCAAGGATTCTATAGAAGAATTCTGGGGTAAATGCAGAAAAGAATTACAAATTCTTGTGGAATCCAGACCTTCTAAAACCGTGGAGGCTGGATGAACTCCCCAACCAAAGCTATCTCAAGGTCTTCTTAAAACCAAACAATAGTTTAACTCATCAAGATTGTCCACCTTGAGCATTGTACGTCTTAAAGAACTACCCACATGGGACCAAACTGACAACAGCAACTTCAAAGATTAATAGGTAACTTAGGGGCAGTGAGTTTATGGTTAGCTGTTGCTAAGTGTTGTTGAGTCAGTTGTAACTCACAGCAACCCAACCACTGACCTTGTGGTTCAAACCAACCTTGCTGTCCAGGGCTTATTCCAAAGTCTCATGGTAAGTGGGGATGAACAATTTGAAGAATATAAGTAATGTCATTGAACTTTACTTGTAGAAGATGGTGAATTGTTGTATGATACTGTTGTGTATTTTCTAAACAAGTGTATTTATTATTGTATATATTCTAAAAAGTATTTTTTTAAATAATTAACAAAAAAAAATCATATGTTCCGTGAAAACTTAGATTCCCAACTTCTTTTCGAAAAAAGTAAAACTGATGACATCACTGGACCCCATTCTGTAGGGTAGGGAGCTGGGCAGTGGCTTTACCTTCAGCTGGGGTCCATGTTCTTGTTTATTCCAGTCCTCACCACACCCTGCTGTCTTACCTCACAGCTAGTTCCCATCTGGTCTACCTGGCTCCTAAAAGCATTGGATTTATGACCCTTATACAATGAGCCTTTGGAGGACCAGAACCCTGGTTTCCAGGGATCCTCGTGCCTAACAGGCAGGCAGATATTCCAGCAAGAAGTGAACATTTCAAAATTGAGGCCCACATTACAATCTTCCTTTTATCTTGCTGGGTTTGGAGAGTCCTTTACAACTAGGAACACGCTAATGGTTGCTCTTTCATGTCTGCAATTCCCAGCACTGGAACTTGGTGCTCAAAGAGAAAGCAAAGAGCCCTACCTCTCTCCAGACAAAATCAGGGAAGAGTGAAGGCGGCTCGGCAGCCAGGCTCCAGGCTCATTTCAGATGATTAATGCCTACTCTGGCTCAACTCCTCTGCCACTCCACCCTGCAAGAAGTTACTTCAGGTACTGCCATCCGCTCAGCAGTAAAAACAGAAGACCCCCACTGTTAAGGCACCCCCCCAGTAGGTTCTCCTCAACACCTAAGCAGCTTTTTCCAACCCAGAAGGAGCCAGGTCTAAGCTTTATCTATGTCAAAGGGAGAGCTAATAAATGACCATGACTACAATGCTGTTGTTTTTAAGTGCCATTAAGTTGGTTCTGACTCAGTGTGACCCTGTATAGGGTTTCTGAGGAGCGGCCGGTGAGCCTGAACCGCTGACCCTTCAGTTCAAACTGACCCTGCAGCCCAATGCATTAATCCGGAGCATCACACCAGGACACCAGACAACAATAATACCACCTAGCATTTGAATGCTGATGACACACCAGACACGGTTCTGAATGCATGATCTCACTTAATCCTCACCATCCCCATTTCAAAGGAGCTCTGGCAGCATAGTGCTTAAGAGTCAGGTTGCTAACCTCAAGGTCAGCAGTTCAAAACTACCACAGGTTCCGCGGAAGAGAGATGAGGCTTTCTGCTCCCGTAAAGATTTACAGCCTCAGAAACCCTCTACAGGGTCACTATGGGTTGGAACTAACTCCATGACACTTAACAACAATGACAATAATCCCCATTTTGGGACTCTTGGTGTGGTGCTATAGCAGAAAGCACTCGACTGAAAGGTCAGTAGCCGCTTCCCGCTGTGAGTCAGGGGACCAACTTGATGGCACTTGACAACAACAACAATCCCCATTTTACAGATGAGGAATCAAGCTCAGAGAGATAAAGTAACTTATCTACAGTCACTCGGCAGAGAAGTGGCAGGGTCCAGAGCCAGTCAGTCTGCTGTGAGAGTCTGTGCTCTTACCCCTCAGATTACAAGGCATAGACCAGACCACAGGCGCCCCACAAAGACCCCGGGTGCTCAGCTCTCTACCTGCTGGCTTCCTTTCTAGTTGCAGGAGCAAGTACAGCCCACAAGCAGAGCAAACTGAAAACATTTATAATTGTTCTGGAAACAGCCTGCAACTATGACTCCAACCCAAAACCCACAGCCATCAAGTTGATTCCGACTCATAGCGACCCTGCATACAGGGTTTCAGAGGTTTCTTTATGAGAGCAGAAAGCCTCATCTTTCTTCCACAGAGTAGCTGGTGGGTTTGAACTACCGACCTTGTGGTTAACAGCTCAATGCTTAACTCTGCAGCTCCACCAGGGATCCTTTAACCACTGACAGGAGGAAGACCAGCTGCTGCCAACTCAACTCTGACTCATGACAACCCCAAAGGCTTCTCAGTGGCACCTACAGTGGACCCAACCCCACCAATGCTTCACCAGGTTTCAATAGCACCTATGGTGGACTCAGACCTTGGATAGCAGCCCAGTGTGTTAACAATTTGCACCACTCAGTGACTTTGGTGAAAGGACACCTGGCAGGTAATACCCATTTCCTTGTCTCTTGATTGGGAAAACTCTAAATTCTGCCTTCCAATCTTCCCCAGTTGTCCACAGTGGTAATTTCCTTGACAACAAGAACTTTCCCAATTTCCGTCTCTTCCCCCTCAACTCCATGGTGTGTCCAGAGACCACCTTCCAAATAAACTACGTGAACTTGAATATTTAGAGTCTGTTTGGGGGGAAATGAAACCAGAACTACGGTCAGCTTTAGGATCTTGGGAAAATTATTTAACCTATCTGAGCCTCAGTTTCCTCATCTTTTTTTTTTTTTTTTAAGGCAAAGTTCGGGGCAGAAGGGAGATGTTAATGGTAACTACCATTTAGGGTAATAAGGATTAAATTACATGGGTTAATATTTGTAAAGCAATTAGAATAAATGGCACATAATAAACACTTTGCTAAATAAATAAATTCTAAGATTGTCAGAAAACACATTCTGAACCATCCAAAAAGGACTCTTACTTTTCCTGGCGGATCAGCAAGTCCACAGCACAAAGGAAAGCTCCAGATGAAGTCAGCGTGCTCATCCTGACATATACCACGTATGGAAGCTGCAGCAAGCTCACCCTACCATGAAATTCTATTACCCCAATTCCAGTAGCTCGATTTTACCTTCACCCAGAATTTCTCCAGATAAGAGGCTTGAAAGTAATTTCTAAGTCATTCCGGGCGCTAATTGGTTACTGCACAGGGATTACATTTCTCACGTTCAAGGTCAACTAAAATTCCTTGGTGTGTCTGAGAACAATTTTTGGTCTGTTGGAAACAGTTTCTTAATCAACAACTACAGTATGGAGTGATTATAATTCAGGCATAAACAAGCGTTTGCAGGCTCTTTGCTAGAAATAAAGGGACACATTTTGTTGCATGGAGATAAAACAATCCTTTACTTCAAGCCAGAAACTGGCCCAGACGAATGCTCTGGTGGAGTCAGAATGCTTTCCTTGGCGTGCTGAAATGTCACCCAGACACCCTAAGACGGAAGAAATCATTTTGCAAAACTGAGACTTGCCTTTATAAAAGAAAATACGAGCTTGGGTTTTCACCCACAATTGTTCGTTTTTTTAAACACAGCACCAAACGGCCACCACCCCATCAGCTAGTTGCAGGAAAAGATGTTCTTAGGAAGGGCTGTCTCCCTGCCCTAATTTTTATCACGCAGCATTTAGTTCTCACTTCTTTATCATTTCTCTGGGATCTAGGCCTTTGGATTCCAGGGGGTGGTCCTCAGTTGTGGAGTTCACTGTTGTTGCTGTTGCTAAGGTGCCAACAAGTTGGTACTGACTCATAGTTGACCTTGCGCACAACAGAATCAAACACTGCCAGGTCCTGCACCAACCTCACAGTCGTTGCTACGTGTGCGCCCACTGCTGCTGCCCCTATGCCAATCCATCTCATTAGGGGTGTCCCTCTTTTTTGCTGACCTGCACTTTATCAAACATAATGTCCTTCTCTAGGGACTGAGTTCACTGGAGAATGACAAACCCAAGGCCAACATGCTCATTGTACTGGTTCCCAGCAAGGGACATTCTGCTGATCAGAACCACCTCTCTATTCCATGTGGTATGGAGGACACAGGCTCAAGACAAAGGACCTGAGAATGCCAAAGTATGGGTTCAGTCAAACTGAGGGGAAAAGTAACATGGCTCTTAGGATAAATGCCTCAATCCCAGACCAGGTCAACCTAGCTCTCTACTTTGGCCCCGCCTACTTCTCCAGCCTTCCAGTTCATTCCTTGGCTCTGTCTGCTCTACCCACATTGGCCTCCTGCCAGTCCTACATTTGTTGTTGCTTCTGTTATGTGCCATCAATTAGGTTCTGGCCCATAGCAACCCTGTATAGGGTTTCTGAGGAACAGCTGGTGAGTTCAAACCACTGACCTTGAGGTTCAAAGCCAACTGTGGTCCATTAAGTCGTATACAATTGTTGTATAACTACCCACCACAGGGCCTTTGAACAAGCTGTTCTCACTAAAAGGAAAGTTCTTTCTCCCTCTTGACTTGTCAATGATGCCTTCCCTGTCCTCTTAGAGCAGTTACGTACATTTCTCCATTACAGACAGTCCCTGGGTTACGAATGAAATCCATTGCTAACTGTGTATATAAGAATTCAGAGGTAAGTCGCTGACAACTTTGAAAAGGATCACAACAGGAGGTTCTGGATAGAGTGAGAGAAAAATGTGGAAAAAAATAAAAAACTAGAAAAACAGACCAGGTTCACTGGTCTGACAGAGACTGGCAGAACCCCCTTCAGCCCTGGAAGTGAATTCGCTCCATAGCTCAACTTCCGGGCAAACAACAGACACTAGGGAGGTGCACACTCCTTAAAGCAGTCAGCCATGAGACCAAAAGGCAGCGTTGGCCCAGGAAGAAACTCCGAGGCAGGAAGGGGTGGGCAGGAAGGAAAAATGGAAATGGTAAACAAAGAGAGGAGGTGGGAAAAGTATTGCTACATTGTGGGGCTTACCATCAACGTCACAAACCAAAATGCGTACGGATTGTTGAATGGAAAACTCATTCGTTCTGTAAACTACACCCAAACCACAATAAAAAGGGTTTTTTGGAAAAATTGGAGTAAATCAGAGCAGTTGCATACGGTTCTCATTTTAGCCTTACTTTGTTGTTGTTAGATGCCACTGCGGCAGCTCCAACTCACTGCAGTCCAGTGCACAACAGAACGAAGCCCTGCCCAGTGCAAGTAAAAGCTGGAAACAGACACAACACTGCAAAGCTCTCCGGAAGCAAGTGAAGGCGTCCGGGATGAATTTGTTGCTAGGGATTGGTTCAGTTGGTTCAAATTTATATCACATTAAAGAACAAGTTAGGTTTAGAAGTCCTGATGTAGCACTATATGCTCAACACTGGACCTCGGTGTCAGTTTGAATTGCAAGGATGGTGGTTCAAACTCACCAGCCGCTCCTCGGAAATCTTATTATATAGCACTGTTATGAATCAGAACTGACTCATCGGCACCTAACGACAACAACAACAAAGAACAAGGGGACGTTCTCCATAATTCAGGTGTTCATAACCTAGCGACTGCCTACATATGCCCTCATAGTCCGCAAGCCTCTCCCACAGAATTTTGCACGGCCATGTTTTTCCTTCTTCTTACTTGTTTGTATGATGGCTTGATGAATAGCAATAATAATCTATTTCATTTTAGCTCTGCTATTTCATGCATTTTTCAGTCAGTAGGCCATAATTGCTTATCTACAACTGATGATTTCCCACCAGAGTCAGTATATTGAGTTTGTGTGAACAAAATAATGCGTTTTCCTTTATAAAGCTACTTTAAAATCACTCAATACATACATAATGGAAAGTACTCAAACCCATCTTCCTGAAAACAATTTCTTCACAAGACTGGGACATGTCTTTATTATTGGTAAGTGCCGTGAAGTCGGTTCCGACTCATAGCGATCCTATATGGTGAACTTGAACCGCTGACCTCATGATTCAAAACGACTTTGCAGCTCAGTGCATTAACCCACAGCACCACACCAGGACTCTTGGGACGTGTCCTACATGCTTGTTAGTCCCCATATCTGAAAAGAAGATTTGGATTTTTCTTTTTGCCCCTTAGAAGGGAAGATGCTTATCTGTGATAGAGGCAGAATCAACACAAAAGCCCAACATCCATCCTCTTGCTAGAATTCTCCTCCCATCCACAGGGTATTTCGTGCATTCAACAGCACAATCAACCCGTCTGTTAACAATATAGCATCATCTGGCTGATATACTCAAATAAAGATTTAATCAAGCCTAGTTGGCTCAGTCTCCAAAATACATAATGAATTTGTCGACTTTATTCCAGTCCAAAACACCAGCAAAACGACCTGGGCTGTGTGTTTGAGGAGTAAGGAATGAGAACTTGGAGGGGATATTTAAATGGGATGCGAGTAGGAGCTCAGGAATGGCAGTCATAAGGTAGGGAACACTTAACTGGGGTCTTGGAGGATGCATAAGAGGTTTCTGGAGGATGGAAAAGCATTTCAAAGACCCAAAGTCATGGAAAGCTGTGGAGAAAATCATGCCATAAACAGGAACACAACACAGAGGCAAAGTCAACTGGTTCCTCGGATACAGACAGAAAGACCCTCACCTCAAATTTCTGCCGCAGTTCCTCGTTGCCCTCACTTCCTTCCGGAGGCACAGGTACATTGAAGTATTCGCCTTCCTCCTGACTGAGCAACTTAAACCTAGAGGGAGACAGGGATCAGGACAAATTCCATGACTCGCTACTTGATATTATTTTATTGATTAAGATACAAGGAGACTTTAAAAAGCTCTACCTTAAAAAAATGTTGACAATTTTTCTTTTTCTTACATTGTTTTTGTACTTTTTTCACACACATAGACAAACACACAATTGAGGCTTTTTTTGGTTTTAATTTATACCAGTCAATTACCATATGTTTTAATCTACTTTTTTGTGTATTGAGTGCTTTCTTATTCTGAAAGAGTGCTATTAAAACCCTCCCACTATAGCATAGTGGTTATGAATAGGGCCACTATCCTCTGGGTCAGCAGTTCGAAACTACCAGCTGCTCTGCAGGACAAAGATGAAGCTTTCTGCTCCTGTAAAGATTTACAGCCTCGGAAACCCTGTACAGGGTCTCTATGAGTAGGAACCGACTCCACAGCACATAACAACAAAACCACGTTCTTTGGAGTCCTGGTGTGGCACCATAGGATAAGCACTTGACCTCAAGTTCAGTTTGAACCGCAAGGTCAACTGTTAAAACTGGCCAGCCACTCCTAGAAACCCTATAAAAGGTCGCTATGAGTCAGGACCAACTCCACAGCACTTAACAATAACAAACACACGGTCTTTAGTGTGTTCAAGAGCAAAGATAGTGAGCCTGGTAACAGTAGCAGTTTGAGGCGTACAGTGCACCTGACCTAAGCCATGGTATTTTCAATTGCTCATATACAAGGTCGCTATGGGTCGGAACTGACTCAACAGCACTTAACAAAAACCACAAAATATGCATGTGAAGGTTAGACAATGAATAAGGACTGCCGTAGAAGAATTAATGCATTGGAGTTATTGTGCTCAAGAAAAACAAACCAATCTGTGTTGAAACAGTCAGAATGCTTCGGAGAAGCAAATATGGCATTTTCTCTCATATTTCAGACATATTACCAGGAGGGACCATTCCCCAGAGAGGGTAAAGTGGAGGATCAGCACAAAAGAGGAAGACCCGCAACGATGAGATGGACCGGCACAATATCAGCAGCAATGGGCTCGAGTTAACAATTGTGAGGATGTCGCAGGACCAGGCAGTGTTTCGTTCTATTGTGCTCGGGTCGATATGAGTTGGAACTGACGACAGCATCTAACAAGAACCATGTTCTCCCAGATTTCCACTGTCTTAGTTTCTAAAGCACTTGGTTTGTGGGAAGCTGTGGTTTACACTGGGATCTCTACCTCCACTTTGAGTCTTGACATAAATTCTGCTTCCAGTTGAGTTCTTTCTAATCCTTAACCAGCAACGTTGGCAGCTGCTTGTTAATGTGTCTGGAAGTAGATTGCAACTCCCCTACCCAGCCCAAAGAGAGGCAGTCTTGCCCTTAGGGAACTTGCCTGGGCTTGCCTTTAATGATTTACAGTTGGGGTACCAGGGCTGCATGGTTATGGTCAAGTACCCAGCTGGTGGAAGGGCCCCAGAACCAATCCGGTAAATTTTTCTTCTAATCTGCAATTGTGTACCCATACCAATTACGTCCCCACCCTCCAGTCCCACCTGCAACAGTGATGAATTGATCTGATGCTGATTATGACTTTGTGATGGTTTTCTTAGTTTTCTATGGTCTATAATTAGTCCCATGACCATGAAACCCTTGGGCATCATTACTTCCTGCTAATGGTCTCTCTTAACCAGATGATTTATCCACATCTTGTCTTTGTCCTGTTTAAGGCTTAATAAAGGAGTCTCTATAAAATGTATTTGCGTTAGGGGTCATTCCCCCCCTAGAACCCAACTACCTTTTGGTTTTATACATTTATCTATCTTGCCATACTGGTATTCAGCTGCATTTGGGCGATCATAGACTTAATTTCATGATGCTATTTTCCTCTGCAAATGCTTGCCCCAAGTGTTCTTTATTTGACCTCTGGAAAACTGGTACAGCTTAGAAGTTAATAGCATAAACCCTGGGTTCAAATCCCACCTCTGTCCTCGCCATCTACTATAACCCTGGATAAGACCATAATGCTCTCTGAGCTTCAGTTCTGCTCAATTGTAAATGGAAATAACTGTGCTCTTTTCTTCCCAGGGTGGTGGTGAGGCTGAAATATGGTGGGACATGTAGGATGATAAGAGCAGGGTTTGGCATCTGGCAAGTGTTCAAGAAATGCTACCATCATCATCATCATTACAGATATTAACATTGTCATATTGCAAGTTATGACTTTGGTTTGTTCCTGGATCACAGAGAGGTCTCCCTTCAGTCAGAGAATGAGATGAAACTGAAGAAGACAGAGACATTCTAAAGGCATGTGAGTCAATGAGGAAAATAGTCATTTTCATCACAAGTTTTTCTCCATTCACAAATATTCTTAGGCAGCTCCTAAAAATAAAGGAAGAGGTCATTCAAAGCAGAGATGACAATTGTGTGCCATCGAGTCCGTTCTGACCCATAGTGACCCTGTATAGGGTTTCCATGGAGCAGGTGGTGAGTTTGAACCGCCGACCTTGCAGTTCAAACTGACCTTGTGGTTGAGTGCTTATCCTACAGTTCCACACATTTAATATTTAACTCTTGCCTCCCAAATTTCCATTGAAATCACCAAAACCATTGTGAAAATAGAAAACATCTGTATCTTGACAAGAAACGCAGAAGGGTGCTATTAACTCAACAGAGACTTCCAGAACTTTCCACAGATTGAAGTGGTAGTCAGAAGATAGGGAAGGAGCTCTGGTGGTGTAGTGGTTACGAATCAGGCTGTGAACCTTAAGGTCAGCAGTTCGAAACTACCAGCGGTTCCGCGGGAGAAAGAGGAAGCTTTCTGCTCCCGAAAAGATTTATAGCCTCGGAAACCCTGTACAGGGAGGGTCGCTATGACTTGGAACCAACTCCATGGCACATAACAACAACAATAAGATATGGGGTAGTATTTCTAAACTTTACCCATACCTAGGCACTTTTGTGGATTTTGCTAAACTGCGTATTATTATCAGTTCAATGTTTCTATTGAATCATGATTTTTTAAATAATAAATTCACTCTGAAAGGACTTTATAAATCTCATCTTTGAAAGAAAGTCATTATCATTTAATACAAACTTTAAAAAATGAACATATGAAAATCAAGCGAAGTGATTCAAGTCCAGGTTCTTGCTGTTAGGTGCCACCCAGTCCACTGAAACTCAGAGCGACCCTGTGGACAGCAGAACGACACACTGCCCGGTCCTCCACAATGCTCACAATTGTTGCTACATGGAGCCAACTGCTGATGCCACTGTGCCAATCCATCTCATTTTCGCTGACCCTCCTCTTTAACAAGCATGATGTCCTTCTTCAGGGAATGGTCTCTCCTGATGTCCAAAATATGAGAGACAAAGTCTCACCATGCTGACTTCTAAGGAACATTCTGGTTGTACTTTTTCACTGTCCAACTTTGACACGCATATGAGGTTATTGAAAATACCATGGCTTGACTTGGGTCAGGTTCACCTTAGTACTCAAACTGACAACTTTGTTTTTGAGAGCTTTAAAGAAGTCTTGTGCAGTAGATTTGCCTAATGCAATACATCGTTCAGTTTCTTGACTGCAGCTTCCATGAATATTGATAGTGGATCCAAGCAAAATGAAGTCTTTGACAACTTTAATCTTTTCTCCATTTATCATGATGCTATTCATTGATCTAATTGGAAGGATTTTTGTTTTCTTTACATTGAGGTACAACCCATACTGAAGGTGGTGGTCTTTGATCTTCATCAGTAAGTATTTTAAGTCCTCTTCACTTTCAGCAAGTAAGGTTGTATCATCGCAGGTTGTTAGAGTCTTCCTTCAATTCTGATACCCCATTCTTCTTATTATCCATCTTCTCATATTGTTTGCTCAGCATTCAGACTGATTAAATATGATTTTAAAAAAAATACAACCCTGGCATGTATCTTTCTTGATTTTAAGCCATTTGGTGTTCCCTTGTTTTGTTCTATCAATATCTAGAGCCCTGTTCTTTGCCAATACCTTCAGTTCACCTTGGACTTCTTCCTTCAGTACCACTGGCTCTTGGTAATATGCTACCTCTTGACATGGTTGAACATCGACCATTTCTTTTTGACACAGTGACTATGCATTCCAGGTGTTGTTGTTAAGTGCTGTCGAGTCAATTCCAACCCATAGCAACCCTGCATAGGGTTTCCAAGGAGAAGCAGGTGAGCTTGAATCACCAACCTTGTGGTTCAAACGGCTTTGAAGTCTGGTGCATTAACCCACAGCACCACACCAGGACTCCGTGTGTTCCAGGTAGATGGAGTTATTTACCACAGTCTCTGAGGCTAACACACCTGAATCCCTGCCCTCCCCTCCCAGCCTGGTTAAAACAGGAGATCAGCAAACCAAAAAACTAGTTGCCATCAGAGCAGATCTGCTCCTTAAGGTTTCCAAGACTGTACACATTCACAAAGGCAGACAGACTTATCTTTCTCCCATGCAGTAGTGTAGGTTTGAACTGCCAACCTTAACCCATGGCACCACTAGAGCCCCATCCCCTGGGTAGTACAAACAGGTAAAGACACTTGGCTGCTAACTGAAAGGATGGAGATTCGAGTTCATCCAGAAGCACTTCAGGAGAAAGGTATCATGATCTATTTCAGAAAAAGCCTTATGAAAATCCTATGACACACAGTTCTAACATATATGAAGTCATCTGGGTCAAAGTCAACTCAACGCCATCAGCCAACAGCAAATGTTAAAGAGGTGTTAAGGGTACACCAGCAAGCATCCTATGAGACTTTTTCTTTGAGGTCATCTGAAGACCTGAAGGAGTGCAATTCAGTATTAGTTCTCCTCCAACATTCACTAGCTAAAGTGGTTTAGGTTCCCACACTTTGGAGAATACCAATAAAGGAGGATTGCTTAACTGATCAATGAATGGAGCTCCAACAGAACCCTACTGACAACCGTGGATCAGACCACCAGGGATGGGATCAGAGCCAGAATCCCCACCCACATTCAGGAAGTGGAAGGGGTGTCAGCCCCTGGAAGGCAAGTAGAAAGGCTCAACACAGCTTCTGCTGCCTACGGCCAGCATGAGGGCATTTGGATTGCTTAGAAAAGAGGACTTCTCCAATCTTGAGATGACGCCCCCTCCATCAAACAGTGGAGATCCCCTAAATATCTACAGGGAAACTGTGCCCTGATCTAGCCCAGCAGAATTCCAATAAATACACAAGATTCTTCTTTCCCTTTACCTGGGCTGACAGACTACAACAAGGACACTCATCATTCCTAAGCTTCTCCTGTAAGAGTGATCACAGAGAGAAATGACAGAGCTTATGAAAAACTGTCCTTCAAACAGAGATAATGAGGAATCGGATATGCACTTCCATGAAATCGAACTGTTGCCAAAAAAGAGATAACTGTAGAAAGTATCTAATTTGTATTTTCAATGAGATTCAAGACGTTAACATATCCATGAAATAGAAACAATCAGAAATTAGACAAGATTGCTTTCAGAAGAAAATTGTTATTACTGAATTTTCAAACTCATTGGAGACACTGAACAGTAGATGGCTACTTCAGATAACAATTAGTGAATTACCAAACAAACATGTGAAACTTTTCTGAGAGTTGACATCAGACTTACCATATTGATTAGAGTTGAACTGAATGTTTTATATACCACAAAGAAAATGCATATTACCAAAATGAATACACAGTATGAAAGGGGGAATGATGGTTTTCTGAGTAAATAACAGCAAAGACACATGAAGTCCTTTCTTATATGAAAAGCTCTTATAAATAAACAAAAAGGCAAAAGACAGGATGTGGTGGTGGTAGTGTGCGGTGAAGTCAGTTCTGACTCATAGCGACCCTGTATAAGGTTTCCGAGGCTGTAAATCATTATGGGAGCAGAAAGCCTCATCTTTTTCCCACTGGACGGCTGGTAGTTTTGAACTGCTGACCTTGAGGTTAGCAGCCCGATTCATAACTATACGCTATCAAATCTCCTTAGAGACAGGATGTTGTTGTTGTTAAGTGCCGTCAAGTCGGTTCCGACCTAGCGACCCTGTACAGGGTTTCCGAGGGTGTAAATCCTTATGGGAGTAGAAAGCCTCATCTTTCTCCCGCAGAGTGGCTGGTAGTTTTGAACCGCTGACCTTAAGGTTTGCAGCCCGATTCGTAACCACTATGCAAATGCAAATGACAATGCACACGAAAATGTTTAAGGTAATTAATCATTCAAAATATGTAGAATCTTTCATCAGTCATATCACTGAAATTGATAATATCAGCTGTTGACAAGTTAACATTAAATGAAAAGTCTCAAATGACACTGGCGAAAATTTAAATTGATAGAAAAAAATTGTGGGGCATTTTGTTAAAAACTTTAATTTGCATCTATAGAATTGTCAAATACTTAAATTATATGTAAAATCTATTAATTCCAGCCACCAGGAATTATTTAGGAAATAATTAAAGTTGAGCACAAAGGCTTTGCTACAAGGATATTTATTTGATTTACATAAAAAAATTATTTATACAGGAAAACATTGTACATTTTATCTAAGAATATAACTTTGGGCATGCGTTTGAGATAACATGGGTCCAGTTCTAGATCACAGCAACAAAGTGAACATCGCAATAATGCGGGTTATGAGAATTGGTTTCCCAGTGCACATAAAAGTTATGTTTCTGCTGCATTAGAACAATGATAGCCTAAGTGAGCAATTGTTGTTGTTATGTGCCGTGGAGTCCGTTCGGACTCATAGCGACTCTGCACAGGGTTTCCGAATCTGTAAATCTTTACGGGAGTAGAAAGCCTCATCTTTCTCCCACGGAACACCTGGTAGTTTCGAACTGCTGAACTTGCAGTTCACAGTCCAATTTGGAACCACTACGCTAAAGTTTGAAATACTGTGAGAATGATCAAAATGCGGCACAGACGCTTAGTGAGCACATGCTGCTGGAAAAATGGCTCCAATAAGTCTTGCCCAACACAGGGTTGCCACAAAACTCCAACTTGTAAAAAACGCAAAAGCAGCAAAACACAAATGAGGTGTGTTGTAGCTGTTAAGTACTGTCAGGTTGGTTTCAGCTCTTACAGACCCTGTGTAGGTTTCCAAGATGCAAATGGTGAGTCTGAACCACCAACCATGTGGTTCAAACTGCCCTTGCGATCGAGCACTTATCCTACAGCATCACACCAAACTGAGGCAAATCATAGACTGGATAACCAAGAGCTGTAAAAAATGATGTTGTACAAGATTATATTGTGATATATTCTGATTAGGAGCAAAATGCAGGCTACAATATAGTATGCACATAGCAAGACTTCATTTTTGTTTCATACACAGACAGAAAAAAGACTGAAGCCTGTCAGTGCTGACTACCTCTGGGTGATGGTATTCTGTATAACCTTTTGTTTTTCTCTAATTTTCTAATAATTCCTCAATTAATAATAAAGACTAATACTTATTCAGGGCATATTATTACTTACCAGTCATTGGGCACTTATATTAACCACCTTAACAATAACTTACATCACTGACACTAACCAATTTAATATCAGAACTAATCTATAACCTAGTTACCAATATTATCACCTAATGAAATGAGGTCAGCGGTTCGAAACTACCAGCCGCTCCGCGGGAGAAAGATGAGGCTTTCTACTCCCGTAAGGATTTACACCCTCGGAAACCCTGTACAGGGTCGCTATGGGTCGGAACCGACTCAACGGCACTTAACAACAACAACAACAATGAAATGAAGGAGCTCTGGTAGCGTAGTGGTTACAAGTCAGGCTGCTAACCTTAAGGTCAGCATTTCGAAACTACCAGCTGTTCCACGGGAGAAAGAGGAAGCTTTCTGCTCCCGTAAAGATTTACAGCCCCGGAAACCCTGTACAGGGTTGCTATGAGTCAGAACCGACTCCACGGCACACTACCACCACCACCACCACCACCACCAATGAGGAAATGAGGCTCAGAGAGGTTAAGTAATTTGCTTAAGGATGTTGTTGTTGTGAAGTGCCATTGAGTCAGTTCCGACTCACAGCAACTCAGTATAGGGTTGCCAAGGAGCAGCTGGTGGGTTTGAACCTCTAGCTTTTCAACTAGCAGTCCAGTGCTTATCCTTCAGTGCCACACCAGAGTACAGCCAGAAGTCTTTCCTAAATAGTCTGAGTCCACACTCCATGCTCTTAGTTACAATTTTTGTAACAAAATCAGAGTGTTATTCAACATTCTGATTGTTTCTAAAGAAACAATTTAAAAAAATAATAACATTTTATTGTGTTTTCAATGACATTTATTCAGGAGATGGTTGTTGTTGTTGTTGTTAAGTGCCGTTGAGTCTGTTCCAACCCATTGCGACCCTGTTTAGGGTTTCCAAGGAGCAGCTGGTGAGCTTGAACCACCGATGTTGCAGTTCAAACAACTTTGCAGTCTGACGCATTAGCTCACAGCCCAACACTCAGGAGATTGTTGTTATTGTTGTTGTTAACAGCCGTCAAGTTGATTCTGACCCATTGTGACCCTGTATAGGGTTTCTGAGGAGCAGCTGGTAAGCTTGAACCACCAACCTGGAAGTTCAAACAACTTTGCAGTCTGACGCATGAGCCCACAGCGCCACACCAGGACTTCATCTCCATAAAACAATTACTACTTGGTCAAGAACATTTATTACCTTTTTCACAATGTGATAACATTCTCTTTAATTCCCTTTTAGATGTTTTGCTACAGAAACGTAATTTTTAGGTAACAATAATTTAAGATTCCAATGGTCTGTTCAGAAATAGTAAAAATAAATAAATGTAACACTGGAAAGAAAACAACAACAATCAACTTTGGTGTGGTACGGCAGATTAATGTACTGGACTGCAAGGTTGATTTGAACTAAAAGATCAACAGTTCAAGCTCACCGGCCGTTACTAGGAAACCCTATATAGGGTGGCTATGCGTCAGAACCAACTCAACGGCACTTAAGAACAACCATGGCAATTAATGACATGTTGACAAAATGAAAAACCCTTTCCTAATAAAAAAACTCCACAAAATAGGACTAGAAGGGAAATTCCTCTACGGACCTTGGTGTGGCACTACAGAGTAAGCACTGAACTGGTACCCTCAAGGTTAACATATTAAACCCACCAGCGGCTCTTGGAAACTCTATACAGGGTCTGTATGAATTGGAACCAATTCAATGGCACATGACAACAATCAGTGGTCAACATTAGACTCAACGGAGAGAAACTGAGAGCATACCTTTGTGAAGGAAAACCAGACAGAAGCCCCTTATCACCTCTCCAATTCAATACTGTGCTGGAGTCTTAGCAATAGTGATAAGGCAAGAAAGGAAAAGAAAAGGCATCACAAATTGGCAAAGAAAAAGCAAAACCCTCTCTATTTGCAGGTCATATGATCTAACTATATAAAGAATGCATGTATATATAATTGTTGTTAAGTGCCGTCAAGTAGGTTCCAACTCATAGAGACCCTGTATAGCTTGAACCACCGACCTTGCAGTTCAAACAGCTTTGTTGTAGTCTGGCACATTAACCCACAGCACCACAACAGGACTCCAGATTGTATGTATGTATGTATGTCTATATGTATGTGTGTATATGTTGTTGTTGTTGTTAGGTGTCATCATAGCTGACTCATAGCGACCTTATGCACAGCAGAACGAAACACTGCCCAATCCTGGACCAACCTCACTACCGCTGCCACACTTGA
>NW_006408620.1:1319086-1343574 GCF_000296735.1 Chrysochloris asiatica
CCCAAAAGATAAAATACTTGGGAATAAATTTGACCATAGAAACAAAACACCTATATAAAGATAAGTACAAAACCTAACTAAAAGAGACCTACATAAATGGAAGAATATACCATGCTCATGGATATGAAGCCTTAACATTGTGAAAATGTTAATACCCAAACTATGGATAACATTGTGAAGAGTGAGAATTCTAGAGCACTTAATTGTGCTCACGTGGAAGTTGTGCATAGAATACGAAGCAGTCCTTCAAACAAAACAAGGAGATACTGAATGTTGTGTTTAAAATCAGGAAGGGTGTGTGTCAGTGTTCTGTACGTTCACCATACTTATTCAATCTGTATTCTGAGCAAATAATATGCGAAGTGGGACTATATGGAGAAAAATATGACATCAAGATTGAAAGAAGGCTCATATGCAGATGGAACAATCTTGCTTGCTAGAAGCAAACAGGACTTGAAATACCTACTGATAAGGGTCAAGGAATACAACCTTCAGCATGATTACAACTCAATGTAAAGAAGCAAAAAAACCCTCACAACTTGGCCAATGAAATAACATCATGATAAATGGAGAAAAGATTGAAGTTGTCAAAGATTTAATTTGACTTGGATCCACAATCAACACTCATGGAAGCAGCAGTCAAGAAATCAATGTTATTTCATTGAGCTAATCTGCTGCAAAAGATTTCTTTAAAATATTAAAGAGTAGAGATATTACTTTGAGGACTAAGGTGAACCCAACCCAACCACCCATGATCGTTTCAGTTGCCTCATGTGCATGTGAAAGGTGAACAATGCATACAGAAGACTAGAGAAGAAGTGATACATTTGAATGACGGTGTTAGTAAAAGAAACTATTTTTTATACCATGAACTCCCAAAAGAACAGACAATTCTGTCTTGGAAGAAGTACAACCAGAATGCTCTATAGCAATGAGGATGGTGAGACTTCATTCCACATACTTTGGAAATAGAAAAGGACATCATGCTTGGTAAAGTCGAGGGTCAGCAAAACAGAAGACTCTCAACAAGATGGATTGATGCAGTGGCTGTAATAAATGGGCTCAAACAATCGTGAGGCTGGCACAAGATGGTAGTGTTTTGTTCTATGGAAGATGATATGGTACATCCTTAAAAAGGTGGAGATAGAGATACCATATAACCCAGTAATCCCACTACTGGGTATCAATCCTAGGGCAGTAAGAGCTGTGGCACAAACAGATAAATCCACTCCTATGTTCCTCACAGCACTATTGACAATAGCATAATGATGGAAACAAACGAAATGCCCGTCAATGGAAGAATGGATAAACAAATGATGGCATAGCCACACAACGCAATACTACAGAATAACGATGAATCTATGATGACTCTACGTAACAATTCATAACAGGATGAACCTGGAGGACGGTATGCTGAGTGAAATAATTCAATCACAAAAGGACAAATAATGCATAAGCCCACTCTTATAAAAAAAAGTCAAGAAAAGGTTTTCACACAAAAAGAACATTCTTCGATGATGGCCAGGGGTGTTTGGGAAAGGGAAGGTCAATGACAAACTCGAGATGCAGTAATGGTCATCTATGAGTTGATGCACAGGTAGACATACAGTTTTAATGGGTGTTAGAGGGAGCATGGGACTATACCCATGAAAGATCTAGGTGTGACAGAAGATACTAATACATGTGTAGTTACCTATGCTATAAATATATCCATGAATCTGGTGAAGCACACAGGGAACAAAGTTATGAAAACTTTTTAGACATAGACCAAACATGTTGAGGGGATGAGTCAAGGGTCCTGGAAGCTCAGGACCATAATTCTTGGGGACACCAAGATTAACTGTCATAACATAGTCCGCAAAGACTATGTTCTACATCCTGCTTTGGTAAGTAGCCCCTCAGGTTTTAAACGGTCTTGAACAGCCATCTAAGGGACAACTATTGGTCTCTACCTGTCCAGGGGAAAGAATGAATAAAACAAAAGACACATGGAAACAATGAGTTCAATAGACATGGGTCACAGGAATGTCAACCTCCATGACCTGAGATCAGAAGAACTGAATGGTGCCCAGCTACCACCACCAACCACTCGGAAAGGGACCATATTAGAAGGTCCTGAATTGAATGAGGAGAAAATATACAACAAAATCAAAATAAAGACAGAGCTTATTGGTCAGAAAGAGATGTGAAATTTGGACAACGAAGAAGGAAGACCATAGAAGATCGACGTAGTTGAATTATGATGTTGGAGAAGAATATTAACGGTACCATGGACTGTCAGAAGAACAAACCAATCTCTGTTGGACAAAATACAGTCAGAATGCTCCTTGGAAGCCAGGAGGGTGAGATTTCATCTCTCATGCTTTGGACATGTTATCAGGAGGGACCAGACCCTTGAGCAGGACGTCATGCTTGGTAAGGTGGAGAGTCAATGAAAAATAGGAAGGCTCCAACGAAAGGGACTGACCCAGTGGAAGCAACAGTGGACTCAAGCATAACAATTGTGAGGCAGGCGTAGGACTGGGCAGTGTTTCGTTCTGTTGTGCATAGGGTCACTGTGAGTGAGTACCGACTCGATGGCCCCTAACAACAACAACCATCATCCTCCAGCAGTTTCTATATTTGTTTCTTGTTTGTTTTTCTCTATAGTATAGCATTTCTGAGCCTCAAATGTGCTATGCTTTGGTATTTATTTTTGTTCATTTTTCTTATTTTGTGTATTATTTTCCATCTAGAAAGAAAACACCAGGAGATCAAGGATTCTTGTTTGTTTTGCTCACCAGCAAAGGGCTTGGCACAATAGGTGCTCATTGTATATAAATGAACGAATGGCTAGTGGTCAGCAAGAAGGTAAAATGGTAAGAAAAAGTATGTATTGCAGCAAAGATAACTTTATGTGGGTATACCTTGAAAGTAAGTCTTGAAGAGTTATATAGAGAATGCTATTACTTAAAAATATATTAGGCTAAAGTCATTAGAAATAAAACTTTCAAAAAATGCTTTAACTTCACAAACACATACAAACAAGAGAAAAACAAGAAGGGCTAGCTGAACATTATAATAATGTGGAATTAACAACCAGTAAAATGTCTACCCTACAAATAGTAGATATAATATTTTTATTGAAATGTCCATAATATTTATCAATAGTGAGAATTACACTAAGCCAAATTGTTAGAAAAGGACAAGAGATAATGAAAGAAAGAAGAGTGTACAAGGCTATATTCTCTGCCTACAACAAACTTTAACTTATTGTTTGTAGGATTTCCAAAGAGCATCTGGTGAGTTTGAACCACTGACCTTGTGATTAGCAATCCAGTACTCGCTATGACTTGGAACCGACTCCATGGCCATAACCACCACCACCCCTTATCCTAAACCACAGCTTAGTATTAATAATAAAAAATTAAACCAACAGATTATTCTCAAATGCTTGATTGATGTTTCAGTAGACTAAGGTGAAAGAATAAAAATAAAACCAGTCTGATATTCAACTGGGATTCTAAGACAACACACCCTCAGAAAAGAGAAACAAAGAGAGAGAAACAAATACAAATCCCAGAGCTAATCCTATGAAGAAACAAAACAGCAACACTATAACAGATGAACCATTGGAAAATAAAAATGAAAGAAGGAGACAGCATAAACAAACAAAATTAGTAACAAAGGTCTGACAACAGATACAGCGCTGGAGGGGAAGATGCAGAGGAGTGAGCTAGGACTGACACATCACATCTGGGAGCTTTCACAATCGGGGCTGCTGATTCTACCACATGGTTCTGCCTTCCAGCACAGGAGCACAGCGTTAAGATTCGATCTCCCTTCCAGATGGGAAAACAGAGTCTCACAGAGAAGGCCTGCTACAAGAATCCATATTCCTAGAATCAAGATCATATCACTGTCTCGGCCCTAAATCTGAAGAGGGCTTTATCAGCAAAAGAAGAAGAAAGCTTTTATTTTGCAAATATTCTCTCCCAGCTCTTATTCCATCAACTTCATAACTATCCTAAGATTTAGATAAAGGTGGTAAAATTATCTCTGGTAAATACCTGCTGAGAAAAGGATGTCGTTCAGAGGGCTATGGTCAGAAAGCATTCATTTAGTTGGAAGATCCAAGGTTAAAACAAAGCCGTCTAACCATCTAAGCCCTCTGTCAGACACTCCATCTTGTGCCTAGAGTCACTATGAGTTGGTGCCAACTCAACAGCACCTAACAACAACAAATGGCGGTCTGAATGGCCTCTTTGGTGGTGTCTGTTCATGTCCTTTGCCTGTATTTTGATTAGATTCTCTTTTTGTTGCTACTTTTGTTGACGTTTTCTATATAGCTTATAGATTAGACCTTATTTGGCTATGTCTTTGCCAAAGCCCTTTTTCTCTGTTCATAGGTTCTCTTTTTACTGTCTTGTTTAAGTCTTTTGATGAGCCCCAGTTACTTAATTTATCTTCTGCTATTAGTGAATTTTAAATTTTGTTTGTTAGACAATTTATGCTAGAAATTAGGTCTCCTAGCTCTGAGCCTATGTTATCTTCTAGGAATTTAATAGTTTTTAGTTTCAACCCTTAGATCTTTGAACCAACTTGGGTTCAATTTTGTGTACTATGTGAGGTATAGATTCTGATGAATTTTTCTACATGTGGATATCCAGTTTTGCCAGCACCTTTGTGAAGACACTGGTTCCTCTCCACTGAATGGACTTTGACCCTTTGTCAAAGATCTGCTATCTGTACATGGATGGGTTTACTTCTGAGTTCTCAATTGTATTCCATTGGTCTATGTGTCTGTCTCTGAACCAATATTAGCCAGGCTGTTTCGATAACCAGGACTGTATAGTACATTTTAAAGGAGCTCTGGTGGAAACCCTGAGCTATGGGTCAGAACTGACTCGATGGCACTTAACAACAACAACTGATGGCATAATGATTACGAGTTAGGTTACTAACCTCAAGGTCAGCAGTTCAAAACTACCAGCCTTCCTCAGGAGAAAGATGAAGGTTTTTGCTCCAGTAAAGATTTATGGCCTTGAGCGTAGTGGTTATGAATCGGGCTGTGAACCGCAAGGTCAGCAGTTCGAAACTATCATCTGTTCCGCGGGAGAAAGATGAGGCTTTCTGCTCCCATAAAGATTTACAGCCTTGGAAACCCTGTACAGGGTCGCTATGAGTCGGAACCGACTCGACGGCACATCACAACAACAACAAATCCTATATAGTGTCACTATGAGTCGGAACCAACTCCATGGCACATAACTACCATCACTATAGCAAGTTTTGAGACTGGGAAGTGTGAGGCCCCCTGCTTTGTTAGTCTCTTGCAATAGTGCTTTATAGTTTTCTTTGTGTAAGTCTTTTACGTCCCTGGTTAGATTTATCCATCGTATTTTATCTTTTGGTGGTTAAAGTAAATGGTATTCATTTCTTGATTTCCTTTTCAGAATCCTCTGTTCATAGAGTAACCCAGCTGATTTTTGTGCATTGACCTTGTGCCCTGCTACTTTGCTGAATCTTTCTATTTGTCCCAATAACTCTCTTGTAAAGTCTCTGCAATTTTCTATGCATAGGGTTATGTCATCTGCAAATAAGGATAAGTTTTACTTCTTCTTTTCTAAATTGGATCTCCTTTATTTCCGTTTCTTGCCTAATTGGTCTAGCCAGGACTGTCAGTACAAAAGTGAATAAGAGTGGTGATAAAAGCCAGCCTTGTCTCATTCCTGTGTTCAAGAGGAATGCTCTCAATCTTTCTCTGTTGAAAATAATGTTGGCTATTGGTTTTGCATACATGCCCTTAATTATACAAATTTCCCTTCTATTCCTATTTTACTGAGAGTTTTTATCAGGAGAGCGTGTTGGAGGATATCAGATGCCTTTTCTGCATCAATGGAGATAATTATGTGATTATTTCCCTTTGTTTTATTTATGTGGTGAATTGCCACGTGACCTTTTAAAGTCATGCTAGAGCATATTCTAATTAGTTCTCCCTTGCCTCAGGAAATTTAATTTTCTGTGACTTACTATTTACAATGAAGTAGGACCCAGATGGTCCCCGATTCTGTAAAGTTAGGTGTCACCTTTAGAAAACTGAGGTGAGATATTTTTGTTTTTCTGTCTGGTAGTTACGATAACCCCAAAGGTTATAATTTTATGGCTCAGGTTACAACTATATATGAGGAGGCTTTGTGGAAAAGTGGAATTAAAAGATAATGGAATTTTTCCATTGACTTTTTGAAGTCCCCTTGTAAATACCAAGGTCCTTGTGTGGTTCAAACCATCTGGTAGCGTAGTGGTTACGAATTGGGTTGCGAACCTTAAGGTCAGCAGTTCGAAACTACCAGCCGCTCCGCGGGAGAAAGATGAGGCTTTCTACTCCCGTAAAGATTTACACCGTCGGAAACCCTGTACAGGGTCGCTATGGGTCGGAACCGACTCGAAGGCACTTAACAACAACTAAATCTACAGATTATTGCTTGAATCCATCTAGGGAGTAGGTATGGTGGTCTGTTTTCATAAATTCCAGCCAAGAACATCCTAACACTGCTACCCTATAACACCGCAGAGAAATCAGTAAAAATCTTGGCTTTTCAAGAGAAGCCAGATACCAGACTTTTGTGGGAACTGTCCTGAATTTTAAAATATGTATTGGCCTCTTCTTGTTGTTGTTTTGGCCTGATGACCAAATAAAACATGTGCACCAGTTGATATTGACGAGAAACTCACAAAAATGCCCAAACTTGCAGATAGTACCCATGTGACCTAGCCTCGATGACTTTATAATCAGAACTCGACTAGAGAAAGACAAAACAAAACAATTTTTGATAAAGACACAAATGTAAATTGCTATAATTTTATGAACTTGACCTATAGTTATGGATGTTTGTTGTTGTTGTTAGGTGCCATTGAGTCGGTATTGACTCCTAGCGACCCTATGCACGACAGAATGAAACACTGCCTGATCCTGGGCCAACTTCACAATTGTTGTCACAATTGAACCCGCTGATGCTGCCACTTGGCCAATCCATCTCATTGGGGTCTTCCTCTTTTTCTCTGACACTCCACCTTACCAAACATGATATCCTTCTCCAGTGACTGGTTCCTCCTGACAAATATCCGAAGTATGAGAAACCATGTTTGGCCACCCTGACCTCCAAGGAGCACTCTGGCTGCACTTCTTCCAACATGGATCTGTTGGTTCTTTTGGCAGCCCATGGCACTTTCAATATTCTCCTCCAACACCATAACTCAAATGCATCAATTCTTCTAAGGTCTTCCTTGTTCACTGTCCAACTTTCACATGCATATGAGGGTATTGAAAATACCATGGCTTGGGTCAGGTGCATCTTAGTCCTCAAGCTGACATCTTTGCTCTTCAACACTTTAAAAGGTCTTGTGCAGCAGATCTGCCTAATGCAATAAGTCGTTTGATTTCCTGACTGCTGCGTCCATGAGTGTTGATAGTCGATCCAAGAAGACAACTTCAATCTTTTCTCCATTGATAAAAATGTTGTTTATTGGTCCAGCGGTGAGGATTTTTGTTTTCTTTACATTGAGATGCAATCCATACCAAAGGCTGTGCTCTTTGATTTTCATCAGTAAATATATTAAGTCCTCTTCACTTTCAGCAAGCAAGGTTGTATCATCTGCACATTGCAGGCTGTTAATGAATCTTCCTCCAACCCTGATGCCACGTTTTTCTTCATATAACCCAGCTTCTCGGATTGTCTGCTCAGCATGCAGATTGAATAAGAATGGTGAAAGAATATAAACCTGTTGTACACCTGTCTTAATCTTAAACCATTCAAATACCAACTGAGAAGGAAGAAGTCTTCACATCAAGTATAAATCCTCTCCCTTCTGTATACAGGGTAGATAGGGACAGGCAACTAAGACATTGGCTACCTAAAATGTTGTTGTTATTTTTAGGTGCCATCAAGTCGGTACCGACTCATAGTGACCTTATGCACAGCAGGAACGAAACACTGCCTGATCCTGGGCCAACCTCACTACTGTTGCCACACTTAAGTCCATCGATGCTGCCACTTGGCCAATCCATCTCATTGGGGGTCTTCCTTTTTTCTCTGACCCTCCACCTTACCAAACATAGTATCCTTCTCCAGCGACTGGTCCCTCCTGACAATATGTCCGAAGTATGAGAGACAAAGTTTGGTTATCTTTGCCTCCAAAGAGCACTCTGATTGCACTGAGGGGGCAATAAAGGCACAAAGTGACTGGCTTACAAGTTTTCAAGAAGGAGTTTTGTTTAAGAGTGTGTGGGGAAGGGAGAGTCCTTACTGAATAGTTTTCATTTTATCTAGATGGGTCTGATGAAAAGAGATGGGGATAAGATTCTTATAATTCAATAGTAAGTAATTATTATCATGACTAATTGCAATTGTCACATCTGCAAAGGTAGAAGTTTTATAACAAAAAGGGGGGAGTAGTTAATTTTATAGTCCAGAAACAGAGAACCCTGGGACCATCAAAGGAGAAGAGCACAAGTGGAATGTGGGACATTATCCAGAGAAGCAGTGACACCAGAGATGGAGGCAGAGATGAGGACATGGAGAGAGGGAGCAGCTGAGGACTCTAGACTCGTGGAAAGAGAGGGACTTAGTGCTGGTGACCAGGAGGCAGGCTTGCAGAATGTGTCCTTTGGTTGTTTAAAATTATTATTATATGTTCCTGAGTGTTTTGGTGTATATCCCCCACCCCCAAAATAACAACAACAACAACAAACAAAACAGAGGGAATAGAAGCAAATACTGTTGAATGATGATGCATGGAGGAGACTATAATCATTGCAATGAAACAATGGGGTAAAACCGATGTCCTCCCATGTAAACTATCACTCAATTCACAATAAAAACTTTAAAAAATATAACATATGCAGTAAATGGAGCCAACCTACCATCATCACTCAGTGACTCTCTTTAGTCCTGCACTTTTAGAAGAGAAAGAAAAGCATACTCGATCCCATGTTTGATGGGCCAAGCTAGAGTGTAGCTTTCGAAGCAAAATCTTTCTTACCAGCCATCAACACCAGCTTTCTGAAGTTCAGAAATCCCAAATGACAATGATCCCATGAAGTCATTCCTGCTGGTTAGATCCCAGTCCCAAATCTCTACAGACAGTCTTCTGTCTTTGTCCGATTCTTTGAGCTGGCTGCAGAGAGATGAATGAGAAGTCAGTGATGTTTGTAGAGGACTCTCAAGTAGACAAAATGTCCATGAGGATAAACCCAGAGGTAGAACTATGAAAAGGCTACATGGTATTGCAAGAATCACGGTCTGTTTCCCTAGCTCCTCAGGGAGGGAGAGTTTCACCTGTTTGACAGTTCTGTGGCTTAAAAGGCAGAGAGCATAGGTCAATTCTGACAGGCAGTTCTAACTGCTTCTACTACCTTATGTCTCCATGGGGGAGTGATGCCCAGGAAGTCTTACAGACATAGTCACTATTAGACATAAGGATATCAATTATCTCACCATGTGAAAATGTATAGGTGTAATTGGGCCGGTTCTGGAATCCCTAGGTGGTGCCAAATGGTTATGTGTCTGGCTGCTAACCAAAAGCCTAGAGGTTCATTCAGCTCCACACAGGGGAGTCTCAGAACAAAGCCCTCATGATCTACCTTGAAAACCAGCCATTAAAATCTCTGGAACATAGTTCTACTCTAACACACAAGGGGTTACAATGAGCTGGAGTAACTGGTCTCGATGTGTTCACCTAGATGGAGGTTGAGAATGAGGTTGTTATCTGGGGGAACTTGTCTCTTCTGAGGTGTGGCCCACAAGGCACCATGCTTTTTTGCGGTGGTTAAAGCATGACTACCTGAGGTTCAGCCCTACTCCGCCCCACATTTACTGTGAGACTTCGGACAAGCTATTGAACCTCGATATTGGTAAAATGATATAAGCCAAGGAAATCTTATCACTTAATGGAGTGCTGGCTATACACAGTATGTGCCCAATAAATAGGAGCTGCTATAGAAGCAGATCAGAGCTCTCAACAGGCTGCAAACCGAGGACCATCCACAAACTCAGCCACCATGGGAGATCCTGAACTTCTCCGGCAACTTGCCTTCACATCGCAGCACACGAACTCTTCCGTATTCCATACCACACGTAGTCTCAACACTTTTTTTTTTTTTTAATAGGTTTTGATTTTTATTTGGCTCTCAGTAAAAAATTGTAGTTGACAGAGGGAGGATGGGAGATGGAAGAGAAAGAAAGAGAAGCTGAGACATATTAGAGAAATCTCAGCTGGCCCACACCCCAACCTTCACCTCCCCTTCTGCGCCGGAGTGACAATGACTTACAATTTAAACGTCTCGTTCCATTCAGGATTGAGGGAGCACTTGATGGTTTTGGTCTTCTGTTTGCTCTCACTTTTGGGATCAGGAATCAGCTTCAGTTTTACATAGGGATCTGACAAGCCATTGGGGTCCATAGGGACAAGGTTTTTGGCATCTCTTACTAAAAAAGGAAAAGCAGTTCCAGCATTAATGACCCTGAAAATGTTTAAGTACCAACCATTGGTGACTGTTGTTATTGCTAAGTACCACTGAGTTGGTTCCAACCTATAGTAACCCCTATAGAAGCGGCTGGTGAGCTTGAACCGCCAACCTTGTGATTTAAACCGACATTGCAGTCCAGCGCATTAGCCTGCAGCACCATACCAGGTCACCAATGGTGACAAGAGAACCTGTGGAAAAGTCCTCGGTGTCCCCTCACTTTAGCATGAATTTAAATGCATTAATATCCATAGCTCTGGTGTGGCGTTGTGGGTTAATATGATGGACTGCAAATCTGTTTGAAACACAAGGTCAGCAGTTCAAGGTCACCAGTCACTCCGTGGAAACCCTATACAGGGTCGCTATGAGTTGGAACAGACTTGATGGCACTTAACAGCAATAATAAATATTCATCGCCAAGCAGTGGGATAAGTAAGTATCATGCATATTGGTTTAAAATTGCTTTCCTTCTTTCATACTGCTCTTCCCACCTCACTCCAAAATTAACCATGAGTTCTTTATGCTTGTTTCCTACAGGGCCCAGAAGAAAGACTTTGCCTCTAAACCAAGATGCACCTAGTGTGCATGCCTCACCCATAGCCAGTTACTCTACAGAGCCAGTCCACAGAAAGAAGTCTGTGGAAATGCTGGCCATATTATAACCAGGAATGGTGGACACTGCATTAAGGCGTCCAGCAGATTGGCTTTAGAAAAGGAAAGGAAGCAGCGGGTCAGTCGTGGAGATGCAAGTGGGAAGATGAGGAAGAAGTCAGTTAATTTAGAAATCAATTCCAAAGCTGGAAACCTAGGTGGTCACAGAACGGAAACTAGAATATGACAATTATACAGATGTTAAGAATACCACTCCTAGCGGCACAGTGGTTAAGAACTAGACTGCTAACCGGAGAGTCGGCAGTTCAAACCCAACAGCTACTCCACAGAAGAAAGACGCAACAATTTGCTTCTGTAAAGAGTCCTGCTTTGGAAACCCTATAGGGCAGTTCTATTCTGCCTTATGGGGTCACGATGGGTCCGAATTGACCCAAAAGCAACAGGTTAAGAATACAGTGTCTGTTGAATAAAACTATAGCTAGGAAAAATCCCAAGTAACACCAGCAAACTGGAGTTCTGGTGTGGTACTGTAGGATAAGCACTGGACTGCTAACCAGGAGGTTGGCGGTTCAAACCCACCAACTGCTCCTTGGAAACCCTATACATGGGCACTGTGAACTGGAATGGACTCATCGGCACTTAACAACAATAACACAAGCTTAAAGGACACCAAGATTGCAAAGATAGTTCAACCTTGTTGTTGTTTTGACTCATAGCGACCCTGTATAGGGTTTCTGAGGTTTTAAATCTTCACAGGAGCAGAAGGCCGTATCTTTCTTCTATAGAGCAGCTGGTGGGCTCAAACCATGGACCTTGTGGTTATTGTATGGAGTCCAGTCCTTATCGTATGGAGTCACTTTCCTAAGGAAATCTATCACTAAACTATCAGTCCTATTAATAGGTTAAGGGGAAAAAAAGCGTAGGATCACTGTAACCAGTGAATTTCCTTAACAAGGATAAAGGCTATTTGCCTGAAATAATAACACTACATTTAATGATAAATGCAATCCCATTGAAGTCCAGAATAAAACAGAGATAACCACTATCACAGCCATTGTTTAACATTGTTTAAAGACAAGAAAAAGAAATTCTAAAAATACAAGATGCTAAGAAAGTCAATTAGAAGAGAAAATATTGGAAAGTAGGAGATAACATTTTCCTCATTTAAAAGATGGAAACCTTTTCTTTCCATCCATTCACACTAGCTTCCGTCTCTGGTCATACCCTGGGGTTTATTGGTACAGAAATGACACCACTTCAGTCTCACTGTATGAACCCCACTATCTTATGCTGTTCCCTGTTTTTACAATTCATTTACTCTAGTCCTGGTGTGGCATTGTGGGTTAATGTACCAGACTGCAAAGCCATTTGAACTGCAAGGCTGGCGGTTCAAGCTCACCAGCTGCTCCTCGGTAAACCCTACACAGGGTTGCCATGGGTCAGAACTGACTTGATGGCACTTCACAACCATAACAAAGTACCCCAGTGAAACCACTCTTCAACCACCCGTGAATCCATTGAGCCTGGTGTGTTTCCTCTAGCTCCCCATCCCTGTTTGCATTAACTCCATTCACCTAGCTTAAACGTGATGGTGTGGTGCTGTAGGACAAGCACTGGACTGCAAGGTCAGTTTGAACTATAAGGTTGGCAGTTCAAACTCACCAGTTGCTTCTTGGAAACCCTATACAACAATCACTAAGAGTCAGAACTCACTCAATGACATAACAATAACATAATCACTCCCTTGCAAGGACCCTTAACTCCTTTGTCCTTCTTTCTTTCCATTTTATGTATCACCTAAAACCACAGACATGGTTAAATATTGTCCCCCCAGTGACTAAGCATTGCTGGCAGGGGGAGGGCGGGAGATCGACTTGCCTAGTGTATACAGCTAATAAGGGTTATCCCTGGGTGGTACAGTTTATGTACATGGCTGCTAACCAACAGGTTGGTGACTTGAGTCCACCCAAAAAAGCTGCTGAAGAAAGGCCTGGCTATCTAATTCTGACAAATAAGCCAACTGAAAAGTCTATGGAGCACAGTTCTACCCTAATACACATGGAATAGGTATGTGTTAGAATCAGCTTTATGACAATTGATTTTTGTTTTTAGACAGGGGTAAAAACTTACTAGATGAGATAAGAAAGGAGCTGGGTGAGCCGCCAGATGAGTTACAAGGGTTTCCAGGACTCAAGTCCTAACATACTCTTCAATGACATCTACGGAACTCCCTGATTAACAGTGAATCTGTTTCTTTTGAACCCTTCCAGAGTCCTGGTGTGGCACTGTAGGATCAGCACTGGTCTGCCAACCACAAGACTGGCAGTTCAAACCCATCAGCTGTTCCTTGGAAACCCTCTACAACGTCATTCTGAGTGGGAACCAACTCAGCAGCACTTTAACAACGACAACAGAGGGTGAAAGTAAGTAAAAATCTTCACAATTGGACCCATAAGAAACATCATAATAAATGGAGAAAACATTGAAGTTGTTCAGGATTTCATTTTGCTTGGATCCACAATCAATGCTCATGGAAGCAGCAGTCAAGAAATCAAATGGCACTCTAGATAGACCCAGAGAGGGAGAGGGGCTGTGTGCTGACAACCGGGGGACAGACTTGCTGGATATACCCTTTGGTTGGTTGATGATGCATGGAGGGGATTGTAACCATGGCATTGTAACAATATACAAAAGGATGAATATAAAGCTAATGTTCTCCCATGTAAGCTATCACATAATTCACAAAAAAACAGTTTAAAAAAGAAAGATATCAAATGGCATAGCACAGTCAGCAAATCTGCTGCAAAAGATCTCTTTGAAGCGATCAAAAGCAATGATGTAGACTAAGGTGTGCCTGACCCAAGCCATAGTATTTTCAATTAATCCACATGCACATGAAAGTTGGACTCAATGCATTTGAATTATGGTTTGGAGAAGAATATCGAGAGTACCATAGAGTGCCAGAAGAACAAACAAATCTGTCTTGGAAGAATTACAGCCAGGATGTTCCTTTGAAGCGAAGATGATGAGACTTTTTCTCATGGACTCTGAACATGTTTTCAGGAGGGACATGCCTCTGAAGAAGGACATCATGCCTGGCAAAGTAGAGGATCCGTGAAAAAGAGGAAGAGCAGCCAATGCAAGTAATTGGCTCAAGCACAACAATGGTTGTGAGCAAGGTGCAGGACTGGGCAGTGCTTCGTTCTGTTGTATACAGGGTCACTATGAAAGGGTTCCGACGCCATAGCACCTAACAACAAAAGCAGTATTTCTAGGGTGCATAAGAATCACCTAGAGGTCTCGTGAGAGGCACAGATTCCTGGGACCCACTCCTATAGACTCTGAGACAGTACGTCTGCAGTGGGGCCTGCTAGCAGAGATAGCAGCCCTGGGCTAATACTGTGTTTCCTCATTTGGACAAGTTCCCACAGGCTGCTCATGTTGCCAGCTCATGGAGCCCCCATGAACTGATGCGGTCCTAAATGATAATCATTTCTTAAGATAATCATGCATTTCCCCCATAGACGGCACTCTCCAACTGTCACTTTCTCCTATTTCCTGTGCCTTCCAAGGAAAAGAGCAGATGCCAGTGTCTAGGCCAGGATCTTGGAAAGACACATCTATCACACAGTGAGCTCCATTGAAAACAAGACTAGAGACACGCTCAGGTGCCAGAGACTTGTCTGGATGGCTGACTGGCAATACAATATGCAAATGGCAACAGCTCATTTTCCTTGTCTCTAGCAAGAGCCTCTCCCCCGCCTCTTTAACTGACACCATAAGAGCAATCGTTTGGAAGAAAATTCTTCTATTATAAGTTTGTAACTGCATAGCTCCTCCAAAGTGTTCTTTCCAGAATAAGCATGTGTTGGACCCTAGTGTTGCCAGTCTCCCAACTAATGGCTTAAGAATGATCTGTAGCAATCTACAAGAAGAGGCTGAATGATGAAGGCAGCTGAAGACGAAGACAAGTGAAGACACAGGGAGGTATGCAAGGGCTAAAGGGGATAGAGGTGAGCAGCGATCTATACACAACCTTGGAGCCACAGTGTTTTGTGGGTAGACACACAAATAGAGGCACAGGCTGACTGGGTAGGAGAGGAGGAGGAGTGAGTATGAAAGAGGGTATATGAACGTGGGTATTTTTGCCGTTGCTGTAAACACACCGATGAATACGGTGGAGCAAACAGCCAGTAAATGATGAAAATCACCACTAACTGCTCCGAAAGGGATCACATTAGAAGGTCTGGGATAGAGTGGGAGAAAATGTGCAACAAAACTCAAAATTATTTTTAGAAAAGGACAGAAAGAGACTGGAGGAACCCCAGACTGTGGCCCTCAACCATCCATCCGGTCTAGAAAGGAACTCACCCTCTTGGCCAAATGTTCAGCCAAGCAGTAAATAGGTATTTAGGGGGGGACATCAACACTAGTAAGGTATTGTTGTTGTTGTTAAGTGCCGTCGAGTCGGTTCCGACCCATAGCGACTCTGTACAGGGTTTCCGAGGCTGTAAATCTTTACGGGAGCAGAAAGCTTCATCTTTCTCCTGCAGAGAGGCTAGTAGTTTCAAACTGCTGACCTTGCGGTTCACAGCCTGATTCGTAACCACTACGCTACCAGAGCTCCAAGAAATGGCCAATCATTCAAAATCTAAAGGGCAACATTTACCTAAAGACAAAGTTGAGAAAGGGATGGGAAGGTGAATGGAATGGAAACCGAATCCACATGGAGGAAGTGGGTTAACTGTTGTTGCAGGGAGGGGATTGCAATCACTGAGATGAAACAAAGTCTCTGATTGGTTGGGTGTAAACCTGATGATCCTGTCTGGAAACTTTCACATAATTCACAATAAAAAGTAAAAAGAAAAAAGAATGTCCTGCCATTGAACATCTAGTTTCCCTGGACCCAACGTTTCTAAATGAATCATGGTTCCACTTGTAGCTTCTTCTACTTCTATCCTTTGGACAATTGTTCTAAAGGCTAAAATCTGTGTGTGGGAAGAAATAGGGTAGAGATGACTTTGGAACTGTTGGCATTCATGTCTTACAGAGCTCTGGCTCCTAAAACTACTATCACATGAGCTGCTGACAGTAGCTTCAGGCTAAGAACCAAAAGGCTGGCCCGCCTGAAGCTTTTCAAAGTAGAGTCACCTATGCATCCAGGATGCAAATCTCTCTAGATCGCAGTTGGTGAAAATGACTTTGATTTTTTTTTTTTTGATAAATGTTTCTTTACTATCTCTGTTGAAATCTAGCCAGCCCAGATGGCACAGCCTGCTTCACACAAGCAGAAAGAGCAACCTTCCCCCTGGTGGAAGTTTGTAAAATGTACCGGAGAAAAGTCTGATTCAGTAAATATTACTGGCTCTGGACAGCCGGGGGAGGGGGAATTGTTTCCATGAAAGGGTCTTCAGAATAAGCGTGGTCTCCATATTCTGGTGAAAGTTATCAAATATGGTGCTGAATTCATAAAAAGAGAGCATTCATTTTAACTGTTTTCCAAAGAATGGTTCTTCACCATTTACTTAAATGTTTGCAATATCTGCTACAAAAACCATTCTTTATCAAGTACTTTCTTTGTCTTTCCTCACCCAAAATTTTGCAATGATCAGCTACAAGTCTGAATGGCTAGGCTGTATCAATGCCTTTATCTTACAGAATGTCAGTTGGGAGTGCCTTTTATTAACTCCCTTTAAAGGGACAAGCTCTTGAGTACACGTTTGTCCTCAGAACAGTAATTCAAAGCATTACGGATGAGAATATTTGTAACGGCAGAAGGTAAGAACTAACCTAAAGTGCCCATCAACAAGGGAAGAGGAAACTCTGATACAGGCATACTATGGGGTATTGTTGTTGTTGTTGTTATGTGCTGTGGAGTCAGCTCCAACTCATAGCGACCCTGTACAGGGTTTCCGAGGCTGGCAATGTTTACGGGAGCAGAAAGCCTCATTTTTCTCCCACGGAGCAGCTGGTAGTTTCAAACTGCTGACCCTGAGGATAGCAGTCCGATTATTATGCACATGTTCATAATCTCGAGCTATCCACATGTTAGGGAAACAAAGGCAAGGTGAAGACAGATGACGAGAGCATCATGCCTCTTTGTTTAAGAAAAAGGGTGAGGTCATTAGTGATTGATCTGAGGACTTGGATCTGACTATGGCATAAAGTCACAGCAGTAAGTCAATACTGCATCTCCTAAATTTGGACAATTATGTACTATACACACGTAAGAGAATGTGTCTGCTCTTGGAAAATACATGATTAAGTTAGCAAGGAAAATGGTAGCCATGAATCCAACATATTCTGAGACGACTCAGAAAAAAAGAATACGTATAGGTTGGTTGGTTATATGCCGTGGAGTTGGTTCTGACTCATAGCGACCCTGCATAAGGTTTCTGAGGTTGTAAGACTTTACAGGAGCAGAAAGCCTCATCTTTCTCCTGCAGAATGGCTGGTAGTTTCGAACTGCTGACCCTTGAGGTTAGCAGCATGACTCGTAACCATTACGCTACCAGAGTTCTTTATATACCTATATACATATTTATAAAGAGAGAATAATAAACAATTGTTGTTGTTGTTGCTTTTAATGCCATTGAGTTGGTTCTAACTCAGTGTGATACTATCTGTATAGGGTTTCTGAGGCTGTAAATCTTTACGGGACCAGAAAGCCTCATCTTTCTCCCACGGAATGGCTAGGGTACCTCAAAGCTGGCCATGGTTCAGTTATTACGCATCTAACTGTCTGTATTGAAAGAGACGATCCTTGCCGTGCTTTTTATAATTTTGAGATCATTAAAATAAACTATTTTCTTTCTGTGCTAAAAGAGCCGCTTCAAATCGGCAAAACAAAGAATATAACAAATATATTTTCAACAAGAGCTTATGAAGATAAGTATTAAAAAGTATTGCTACCAGTTCATGCATGCACAGGTTTACTCTAACCAAAACATGTTTCAACAAGGTTTTGTGACTAGTAAACAGCTGCAGACAAGTTTTCTGTCAAACACTTTTATGAATTTCTTCTTTGTGGTTGTTACTCAGTGCCACTGAGTCAGTTCCGAGGCATAGTGACCTTGTATAGAGCTTCAAAGGCTTTAAATATTCGAGGGAGCAGAAAGCCTCATCTCTTTAGGGCCTTCAAAAAATCCAATTAAAACAGTGGCTTCTGAGGAGATCTGTGGGGTCAATTAAATTCAAGGCAAAGAGGTCAGCTCAGAAGTTATGGGAATGGTTTTGGGGATTCCCAAGGGATAATCTTAATAGATTTTCTCGAAGGACACAGGTTGATCTTGAGGGCTTATTATGAAGTTTTAAGGAGCTGGGAAACTGCATTCGTGAAAAAAAGGCCAGGAAGCAGGTTGAGGGCTCTTTTCCCATCATGATGATGTACTTGTTCATTTCTTGAACGTAGTAAGGACTATCCTCTGAGAATTCCTCTGGGAAACCTTATCCCATCCACACTCCAGCCCTGATCTTGTCCCTTCATATTTTTGTTCCCAAAACTCAAAAAAACATTTAAAAGGAACACAATATGAGTCCCTCAAGATGCAAAAGCTGTCGTTTTACATGGTATAAATCAAAGAGTGAAGAATTCTTCAGGGCAGGGTTAGAGAGACAGAAACACTGCCTTCAGCACGGGAGGCTAGATAGAGATAGATCGAGAAACAATAGCTTCACATTTTGATATTTTTTGATATTTTCTGTAAGATCATTTTGTGGCAATACTTTTTCTTCCCATCATTTTGTAGCAATACTTTTTGTTTGGAAATATATAGAAAGGAATCTAGAAAATACGTACAAAAGCTTTTTCTAAATATGGTCACATCTGAGGAAGAGGTAGCGGGATCTGGTTTAGGGGTTGCAGGAATAAGAGACTTAAATATTATAATTTACATTTGAATGTACTTTTATATTAATTATACTAAGATTCAACTTTTAATGATTCAGTTACACACTGATGCCTCTGAGAACTATGAAACTCAGAGAACGAGTCCCATGGTGAATACCAGGCAGACCCAGGATGACCCCACTGAGATCATTGAGGCACAAAGCTTAACACTCAGCACATGCCCTAGGGTGCAACCAGGGGTTTAGGGTGAGACAGGGCACAGGAGACAAATCTCAGCCATCAACCTGCTTAGGAAATTCTGCAATATTTCTTTACCTCTAAAACTCTTCTAATCTAACTTCCAGGTGGCTGATAGTTAACCAAGACTTTAGTCACCCCTAGCCCTAGTCCTCCCAAACACCCTACCACACCCTCTTAAATTAGAAGCTTATTTAGTTCTTTGCTCTACAATCGACTCCTTGGATTCCTGTTTTATTTCTTGGCTTTTTGAATTCCAAGGTCCTCTGATTCTGTTGTGCCCTGTATCACTGATTCCCCTTCCCTGTCAGTCTCCTTAACTGGCTGTACCCAACAGTCTCATTTGGTAAGCTGTGATTACAAAGCAAACACACTTGGGGCTTTGGACAGCCCACACCCAGTGTCTAAGTCATCCTGAGCACATCTTAGCCCACAGGCTCCTAGAACAGCTGGTTTCCCATCACTGCTGGCAGTGGGATAGTTAACACACATCTAATGATCTGTGTTGAAACAGACTTCCAGCTGGGACCATCACAGTGTCTGCCTAGTAGAGGAGGGCTGTCAAGTCCTAGCAAGTGAAATGATGAGCGAGGAGCTAGTGCCGATGAATTGGGAATGAAATTAGCTACAGTGGGGCTTTGGAGTCAAACAGATCAAGGTTTGAATCTTGTTTCTATCATGACTTTCACCAACTATACAACTGTCATCAAAACACCTCTCTGAGAGGGACTGAGTGCTGGCGGCCAGGAGGCAGGCTTGCAGAATGTGCCCTTTGATTGTTTACATTCTTATACATTCCTGAGTGTTTTTTGTGTACACTCCCCCACCCCACGCCCTCCAAAAAAACAAAGGGAATGGAAGCAAATACTGTTGAATGATGACGTACAGAGGAGACTGTAATCATTGCAATGAAACTATGGTGTAAAGCCGATGTTCTCCCATGTAAACTATCACTCAGTTCACAATTTAAAAAAAAGACCTCTCTGAGCATCAGTTTCCCTGCCTCTGAAATACTGATAAAACCACAGACAAATCAAAGGTTATTGATCACGCATCCCAGTTTGCCCAAGGCAGCCCGGCTTCACACCTATTTCCTTTCACTCTCAGGAGTCCCAGAGTAGACAATACATGATATAATTACCATAATTATGATAATGAATGAATAATGAATCCCTGGGGGGAGGGGGAACACAACAAATGGTTAAGTAGTGGTGGTTGCTATGTGCCATGGAGTCAGTTTTGACTCATAGCAACCCTGTATAGGGTTTCCAGCACTGCTAAATGAAAGATTGGCAGTTCAAACGCACCCAGAGGTGTCTCAGAAAACAGAACTGGTGATATGCTTCTGCAAGGTCACACACTTTGAAAACCCTATGGAGTAATTTTACGCAGCATACAAGGGGGTCACCAGGAGCCAGTGTCCACTCAAAGGCAATGAACAACAATGTGGAGGATAACCGTATTAAAGCATTTAGGATAATGTAAGGGATATGGTGAAGGTTTGAGGAAATCATATGGCGATTTCCTTGAAAGAACGTAGCTCAAACCGTATGAAGTTCATGGTGAAAAGAATATCCTTCCAATATGATTTGCATACAACTGAGTCTGCAGAGGCTAGTACAAGGGCAAGATGATCTGAAGATGAACGATGAAACCATTCCTTTCTTTTTGCCACCCCACCCCCAGCCCCATCCCAGTGTAGTTACCGCCTCTAATGGCTCTCCCTTGGAATGGCACCTCCTCTGACCCCAAAGAGAACTGTTCATATGTTTTTACTTCCATGTTCCCTTGACACCAAATTTTCAATTCATCAACTTTCCTTTTCTGTGGGTCCTCAGTGCACTATTTTAGTTTCGCTTCTTTCCTAATCCAGCCCACATGCAAGAGCCCTTCTACCACATCTGGCCAGGGACTTAACTATCTTCACCAGCATCCTGCCTGGTGCCTCCAACCACCAATGATACTTAGCTTATAGAGGACCCCAAGAGAGAAGGGTCACATCTGAGGGCTAGATACTACCATACAAGTCACAGTTTGGCCAGCCACATTGCTGTCAACCCTACTGGATATTCCTAGTCCTCTCCTGTTCCCCACAGTAGCAATTCCAAGTATTTACCATTCTCAACGGACCCTCTGTTTCTTAACTCCGTCTCTCATGAGATGATCTTGTGTACTGTGTATTTTTATCATTAATTCTCAGTTCTACTATGTTTTCATCAGAAAATGCAGACTGAGCAATTTCTGTGGCAGTTGTAATTTTAGAAGGGTCACTTAATAAGTATTCCTTTGTAGTTAATATCCCTAATCTTGAGGATGCTAGAGAAAAAACAAAGACCCTCTTATTGAAAGGTTAGACTTCAAGATTTAGGAATTTGATTTAATTATATTATCTATAGCCATATTTGTGTTTTGTTTTATTTCCCAGAGAATGGCAAAAAATATTTTTTGTAAGTCTTCCTGTTATGATGGTATTTTTGTAAATTTCTCCTTTCATGTCTGTCAGCATTTATGTAATCTGATCTTGCTGCTGCTTCTGCCATGGGCCGTCGCACTGGTTCTAACTCATAATGACCCTGTACAGGGTTTCCGAGGCTGTAAAACTTTACAAGAGCAGAAAGCCTCATCTTTCTCCCATGGAGCGGCTGGTGGGTTCAAACTACTGACCTTGTGGTTAGCAGCCCAACACATAACTCATGACACTAGCAGGACTCCTCCTCACAGTTTGGTCCTATGTTGTTGTTACTGTTGTTGTTAAGTGTTGCCGAGTCGGTTCCGGCTCACAGCAACCCTGTATGGGGTTTCCAAAGCTTTATTTGACACTTTGCAGGAACAAGAAAGAGCTCATCTTTGTACCGCAGAACGGTTGGTGAGCTTGAACCTCAGACCTTGTGGTTTGCAGCCCAGTGTTCATCATATGGAGTTATGTTAATTACATTTCATGATTACATTCAGTCTTAGATTTTACCTTTCATCATTAAAAAACCTCCTTTTATATAGCTTATTACTTGTTTGCTTTGAATTCTACATTGAATATTGAATCTTTTCAATTTGCTTTGGTCTTTTCTTCAGAAGAGCAAATATCCATTTACCCATGGATAAATACTATCTGTCCTCTACATCTTTTTCCCCATGATTATATTTATTTTGTTTGTTTGTTTGTTTGCTTCTTTCCCTACCATCTGAAAGCATCCCTTTAGCTTGTTTCATATTATTAGTTACATTTTCCATTAGGTAGTTTTTACTGTCTTGGTATGGCATGTGGGATAAAGCACAAGAACACAAGGTCAGTTTGTACCACAAGATTCAAACTTACACCCCTTGAACCACTCCTTGAAAATTCTATACAGTGTCACTATGAGTCGGAACTGACTCAACAGCACTTTACAACAACAACAATAATACATATTAATTTTACTATTTGAAATTGATAGCATGATTCCCTTCTTGTATGTGACTTCCTCTTAACCAGCTCCTTTTTAATCTCAGTCTATTGCCTGTAATCTCTCTCTTATTTTTGCTTTTTAGTTCTTTTCTTCCCCAGTCATTTATCTTAAATGAACAACAGTAAAACTGAGTTTTTGTTCAGTGTACAGCCCACTGTTTTTTTTCAACACGTGTATAGATTCACAACACAATTACAATGTAGATCAATTTCATCACCCCAGAAAAATCACTTTGCTGCTCCTTGATAGTCACAATCTCCGTCTACCCCCAGAGCTCCCGGTATCCAGGGTGGATCTGGTCTCCATCACTGTAGGTTCAGCTTTTCAGAAATGCCATATAAATGTGACCAGGGCCAATCTCAACCTTTTGAGATTGACTGTTCTCACTCAGCAGAATGCTTTTTTTTTTTTTTTTTTTTTGTCTTTTATTGTGAAATGAGTGATCGTTTACACTACATATACACATTTACACTACATATACACATTTACACTACATATACACTACACTCTTGGATGACTATAGCTTTCTGTGTTGCTATTGTTGTTAGGTACCAATGAGTTGTTTCCGACTCAGAGCAACCCTCTGCACAACAGAACGAAACATTGCCTGGTCCTGCACCGACCTCACAATCGTTAACACTTGAGCCCATTTGCTGCTGCCACTGAGCAATCCATCTCGTTGGATGTCTCCCTCTTTTTCACTGACCTTCCACTTTACCAAACATGATGCCCTTCTTCAGTGACTGGTCCCTCCTGATAATATATTTAAAGTATGAGAGACAAAGTCTCAACATCCTGCCTTCTAAGAAGTATTCTGGCTACACTTCTCCCACCACAGACTTGCCTGTTCTTTCGGAAGTTCATGGTTCTTTCAACATCATAACGCAAATGCATCAATTGTTTTATAGTCTTCTTTATTCACTGCCAACTTTCACATGCATATGAAGTTACTGAAAATACTCTGGCTTAGGTCAGGTGCACCTTAGTCCTCAAACTGACATCTTTGCTCTTGAACACTTTAAAGAGGTCTTGTGCAGCACATTTGCCTAATGCAATACATTGTTTGATTTCTTGACTGCTAATTCCGAAAGTGTTCATTGTAGATCCAAGCAAAATGAAATCTTTGACAACTTCAGTCTTTTCTCCATTTATATGGATGTTATTTATTGGTTCAGTGGTGAGGATTTTTGTTTTCTTTACATTGAGGTGCAACCCATACTGAAGGCTGTGGTCTTTGATCTTCATGAATGTGTATTTTAATCCCTCTTTGCTTCCAGCAAGGAAAGTTATAAAATCTGTATATTTTAGGTTACTAATGAGTCTTCCTTCAATCCTGATGCCATGTTCTTCTTCATATAATCTAACTTCTTGGATTATTTGCTCAACAAACTGATGATGTGATTCTCTAACTTATCTTTGTTTACAAAAATGGTTTTAGCCATTCCAGTACCTTTGCCTTTTCATATAAATTTTAGAATCACCTTGTCTATAGCCACAAAAAATCATGTTATAATTTTTATTGGAATTGTATTAGATTCACAGTTTGATCTGGAAGAACAAACATCTGTATTATGCTGAATTTTCTAACCCATGACCATGATATGTTTATTTATTGAAGTCTTTGTTAATTTCTGTCATTGGCGTTTTGTAGTTTTCAACATATTGTGGATAGATTTGCTTAGTCTTATAGCCATATATTTCATTCGTTTGGGGGCTATTTTTTATTGTATTTAAAAAAAATTTGTTTCCAGTTATTCATTATGAATATATATATATAGTTGTTGTTGTTAAGTGCCGTCGAGTCGGTTCCGACCCATAGCGACCCTGTACAGGGTTTCCGAGG